>NC_084553.2:33315950-33533450 GCF_033978685.3 Nerophis lumbriciformis | reverse complement strand
TCAGGAAATATGTCCCTGGACACATGAGGACTTTGAATATGACCAATGTATGATCCTGTAACTACTTGGTATCGGATCGATACCTAAATGTGTGGTATCATCCAAAACTAATGTACTGGTAAAGGAACCAAACACAGAAGAATAAGTGATTATTACATTTTAACAGGAGTGTAGACAGAACATGTTACAAGAGAAAGTAAGCAGTTATTAACAGTAAATGAACAAGTAGATTAATAATTAATTTTCTACCACTTGTCTTTAATCATTTTGACAAAATAATAGAATGATAAATGACACAATATGTTACTGCATTGTGACGACCGGGTCGCATGGCGATGCGAGGGTCGTTATCCCAAGATGCAGACGGACTCCGAACACAGCGTGCAGGTAGGAAATTGTTTATTGGGATAAATCATACAGGGAAAAACAAAGGTGTGCTCATTGCACGGGAGACAAAGCTAAGGAGGCTAGCGCAGGAGCTAGCATACACAAACAGGAATCAACGTCGTCGTCAACTGTTGCGGGTAGCAAATTAGGAAGCCAGACTGACTGGACAAGGCAGTATTAAATAGCACTCTGATCAGTGCTCGGGAAACAGGTGAGCGTCCCAAACACCAATCAGAGACAGGTGGAAACAATAAGCACCCATGGTAACTGAAAACAAACTCAAGGGTTCACAAAACAGAAACTGAGGGAGTCCAAATCAAACAGCACATGATCCGGGCAACAGATCATAATGCATATGTCAGCAGCTAAATTAGGAGCCTTTGTTTGTTTACTTACTAATAAAAGATAAGTTGTTTAATATGTTCACTATTTTATTTAAGGACTGAATTGCAACAAGAAACATTTGTTTAATGTACCGTGAGATATGTTGTTAAAATAAAGCCAATAATGCAATTTTTTGTGGTCCCCTTTATTTAGAAAAGTATCGAAAAGTACCGAAAAGTATCTAAATAATTTTGGTTATATGTTATATGACTTTGAGGTGTTCGCCTATAAAATTGGCAAAAAAACCCGTAATATATGTCATGTACCAAGATACATGACTCTCCGATGTACGCCTGCAAAATTGTCTACACCATACCATACCAACAAACAAGTTACCATAAGTCAGATAACAAGTTATATAGCTGTGAAGTGTGCGCCTGCAAAATTAGCTAAAAAAAGTTGGCATTTGCTAATGTTAGCATGTGTCAAGTACCAAGTTGTATTAATTTGAGGTGTATGCCTTTAAAAATGGCAAAAAAGTTAGCATAAGTCAAGTACCAAGCCATATGACTCTGAAGTGTACGCCTGCAAAATTTGCAAAATAAAAAAAGCTGGTAAGCTAATGTTAGCTTGTGACAGTTAGTTTGTGTCAAGTACCAAGTTATGTGACTCTGAAGTGCATCCCTCCAAAATTAGCTAAACAATTTAGTCCATTTGTCGAAGGGGAGACAACGAGAATGCGGGCTCTCGTGGATGTGATAAAAAATGTAGCGTGTGCTTTGTATTACCTGGCCGATGAGGGAAGACTACGGAAAACATTGAATGCTTTTGGACTGGCAAAGCAGACTGTATCAGTTATTGTCCTCCATTTATGTCGCAGACTCAATGTCTAGGTCCAGACTATATAAAGTCACCAAAAAGGAATGGACAATGAAGGTGAAGGCAAAAGAGTGAGGAGTGTCCTGACGAGATATCTAGATCCCTACATTGATTGATGTCAAATGTTCTTTGTCACATTGTTTACTTTTACATGTTCAATAAAGATGTGATTAATTCATGATGGCTCAGGTGTGATTCACTACAATAGGGCTCCACAGCACACTGGATTCCAGTTAATTGAAATACCACAACTCTGGATATTGTTCAGCTAACTTAAATTTAATTTAAGAACTTGTACACAAAGCAACACTGGAGGTGACTATGACGTGCACATTTTCTGCACATGGGTATTAGGTCGCGTTGCGCCGGCAGACGGAGGGGGCTGAGGGGTCTTAAACGACCATTGTGTGTGTGTGGACACGGATAAGGTTAGGCGGGATTTACCGGCTTAGTGTAGAAGGGGCCTTAGTTACTTTCGAACAGGTTCACTTTACCTGCTGTTAGAAGTAGTTTACACATGGTTAAAATGTGATTCTGAGGTGAATACTTCATGCCGTCCAGCCTCACCCGGACTTTACCTCCAGCGGCCCCCAGTTTAACTTGAGTTTGAGACCTCTGCTCTAAAGTGAAGCAAAGAGTTGAGGGAGACTATAGATTTGGATCATGTTTTGTGGTCATAAACAGGCACTAAAGACACATATATTACAATTAAAACATCCTTAAAAAGCCTCTAGAGACAACAGGACCTCAAACATGCTGCAAATTTGGCATGTATCATAATGGTCTTAGTGACAGTAAGATGCATAGAGACTTTAACAACCAAGTAGCACATTTCCAATTTGCATCAGAATCAGAATCAGCTTGGCCAAGTAGGTTTAACACACAAGGAATTTGACTTGGGAGGCTGCGCTCTTTTGTTCAGTTTATAAGATAAATATTAACATCCATCCATCCATTTTCTACCGCTTGTCCCTTTCGGGTTTGCGGGGGGTGCTGGAGCCTATCTCAGCTGCATTCGGGCGGAAGGCGGCGTACACCCTGTAAACATGTACTTAAAAAACTAATATGTGCAAGACTAATAAATAATAGTGCAGTGGTGAATAGAGCAAAGCAAGAAAATGATGATGTGAACATGAGTTCGTACATTCATAGTGACAGATTAGTTCCAGCGTTATTTCAAAGCGTCCATTGGTTCGATAGCCTGAGGGAAGAAACTGTTCTTATGACGGCTTGTTTTGGCGTACTTTGATTTGTAATGCCCGCCGGAGGGGAGGAGTTTGAACTGTTTGTGACACTACCTGCCCGTTCCTTGACCCTGGACCGGTATAAGTCATGGTTGAGGGGGGGGGAACTAATTGCAGTCCTAATTGTCCCTTGCAGCCTGTGTATGTCCATCTTGGTTGCAGATCCAAACCAGACAGTGATGGCGGTGCACAGAACAGACTGAATGTGGATGTGTGCAACATCCATCCATCCATTTTCTACCGCTTATTCCCTTCGGGCTCGCGGGGGGCGCTGGAGCCTATCTCAGCTACAATCGGGCGGAAGGCGGGGTACACCCTGGACAAGTCGCCACCTCATCGCAGGGACAACACAGATAGACAGACAACATTCACACAATAGGGCCAATTTAGTGTTGCCAATCAACCTATCCCCAGGTGCATGTCTTTGGAGGTGGGAGGAAGCCGGAGTACCCGGAGGGAACCCACGCAGTCACGGGGAGAACATGCAAACTCCACACAGAAAGATCCCGAGGCCGGGATTGAACTCACGACTACTCAGGACCTTCGTATTGTGAGGCTCTGCCACTGTGCTGCCGATGTGTGCAACATGGTCACCAAAAATAATGCTGCTAAAAATTGTTGTCAAAGTACAGTTTCATTAGTTATACTATTTTCCGGCTGGTTTTGTGCCATTATTTTGGAGTGTTTAGAATAGAAAGTACTTTATTGATCCCTAGGGGATATTCAGCACCACTGTTCGCTCACAATAGACAAGAATAATAATAAATAATGTAATGTATATATATATATATAAACAATATTCTCCTAAGTTAGCGTGAGAAGACATTGTATTCGTGCATTAGGTCAGTGTTTTTCAACCTTTTCTGAGCCAAGGCACATTTTTTTCATTGAAAAAATCCCAAGGCCCACAACCAGCAGAAATCATTGAACAATGAAACTCAGCAGCCGATATTGACAATTGTTGGATATGAATTCAAACCATAACCAACCATCACTATAGCATCACTATAGCTCTTGTCTCAAAGTAGGTGTACTGTCACAACCTGTCACATCACGCCGTGACTTATTTTGAGGTTTTTGACGTTATCCTGTGTGTCGTGTTTTAGTTCTTGTCTAGCGCTTGAACCTTGAACGGTATTCCCCGCACCTGCTTTGTTTTCGCAATCAAGACTATTTAAGTTGTGCGGACGCTATCCTTCTTGGTGGGGACATTGTTGATTGCCATGTCATGTACGGATGTACTTTGTGGACGCCATCTACTCCCCGCTCTATAAGTCTTTGCAGTCGTCCAGCATTCTGTTTTTGTTTACTTTGCAGCCAGTTCAGTTTTAGTTTTGTTTTGCATAGCCATCCCTAAGCTTCAATGTCTTTTCTTAGCGGCACTCTCCTTTTATTTATTTTTGGTTTAAGCGTTAGATACCTTCTTACCTAGACGCTGCCTCCTGCATATTGTGATCACGACAATCCATGTTCCCGACATCTACAAAGCAGTAGGCTGCCCCCTACTGATATAAAATAGTATAACATGGTTTTACTCTGCTGAGCTCTAGACATCACAGACACTCAACAATGGCACATTATTTGCAGACCATAATTACTGGTTTGCAAAAAATGTTTTAACCCAATTAGGTGAAATTAGATAATCTCCCCCGGCACACCGGACTGTATCTCACGGTACACTGCATTAGGTATCTGTGTGCTAAGGCATTATGGAATGTAAGTCTCCTGGGCGTGTGTGTGTGTGTGTGTGTGTGTGTGTGTGTGTGTGTGTGTTTGTGTGTGTCAGTACATTTCTTTGTGTCCCCACGCGCTCACTTTTTGTACACCCGGGACACAGAGCCACTTGAAGCGTCGCCATGGTGCGGTAATTAGCAAGTAAGGGTGAAAGGTCGGCCACAATTCTGCTGGCCCGGGACAGGACCTCTCTGTGAAGAGCAAAGGGGAGGTGCAGGGAGTTGAATAGGAGCGGTGGAGGGAGGCAACCAGCTGGGAGGGGGGGGGGTTGGCTCCTGACTGAAGCAGGGCAGAACAGAAAAGCATTAAACTGTGTTGGTTTAGTAGCAGTTAGCGTCCCCACTCTGTCTGTGCTAGCATATGTCAACATGCTTACTGCTGAATTGTGTGTGTGAGTGGGGGCATGCAAGTTCATCCCTTTTGGCCACTGGCTATAAACAATGATGTCACCTTTGCACAACCATGCATAGGTTCATTGTGAGAATAAAAAGAATAAGAAAAATAGGCTGGATTGTGTGTCCGAAGTGTTTGCCCACTTTCTCCCGGCTGCACTTGAAACAGTTTACAGTTTTTTTTTACAGTCGCTAGGACACATTTCCCAGTACTTTGGTCACTTTTTCAAAACTCTTCACACAGTGAGCACAACAGAAGTATAAATGGGCTAAACTGAGGATCAATTATCATTGCTTTGGCACACAATGCATTCAATGACTACATCTTTCAAATGACATTAATTATTTTCTCACTTTGACACAACAACCACCAAAACTCTGTGTACTTACAGGCCAATTTGCACGTGCTTACAAACTGTTCAACTTAAGTTTAAAACAATAACATAATACAAACTTGAATAAGACAGCAATTTGCTACAATTTTACAGTAATATTTTAATGAAATATTTTTTAAATCGTAAAATGAGATGCTATAATTATTTCCTCATGAAGGTGGAAGGTTTATGACCACCATCCACATGATCAAATGTCCCTCCTGGATGCAATGAATGCTGGATGCCTGGACATATCAGCAGAAGATTGCCAGGGATGGATCACGCATGCCAGAAGATTCTTTCCGAGACGTATTGCCCTAGATCAGTGTTTTTCAACCACTGTGCCGTGGCACACTAGTGTGTCATTTCACCTAATTGGGTTAAAAATATTTTTTGCAAACCAGTAATTATAAACCGGAAATAATATGCTGTTGTGTGTCTGTGCTGTCTAGAGCGCGGCAGAGTAACCGTGTAATACTCTTCCATATCAGTAGGTGGCAGCAGGTAGCTAAATGCTTTGTAGAAGTCAGGAATATGGTTTGTTGTGATCACAATATACAGACGACAGCGGGAGGCAGTGTGCAGGTAAAAAGGTATCTAATGCTTAAACCAAAAATAAACAAAAGGCGAGTGCCGCTAAGAAAAGGCATTGAAGCTTAGGGATGGCTATGCAAAACGAAACTAAAGCTGCACTGGCTGCAACTTTGTTAGATCCACTAAGGACTGTGCTTTCACAATATTATGTCACTCGACATCCATTGCTTTCTGTCTCCCCTAGAGAGGGGGGGTTACCCACATATGCGGTTTCTCATTGTCATTCACATCGACGTCCCTTATGTGGGCTCTGTACCGAGGATGTCGTTGTGGCTTGTACAGCCCTTTGAGACTTTTGTGATTTAGGGCTATATAAATAAACATTGATTGATTGATTGAAAGTAAACAAAAACAGAATGCTGGACGACAGCAAAGACTTACAGCGTGTGAAGCAGCAGACGGCGTCCACAAAGTACATTCGTACATGACGTGACAATCAACAACAAAATAGGAGCGCAAGACAAGAACTAAAACACTACACACAGGAAAACACCAAAAAACTCTAAATAAGTCACGGCGTGATGTGACAGGTGGTGACAGTGATGCATGGTTGGTTATGGTTTGAATCTATATCCAACAATTGCGAGAACGACTTTTTACTGTCAATATCGGCTGCTGAGTTTCATGTTTTAATATTTTCTGCGAGTGGTGTGCCTCTGGATTTTTTCAATGAAAAAAATGTGCCTTGGCTCAAAAAAGGTTGTAAAACACTGCCCTAGATGACATAAGATGTGATGTGGATGAGAACATGTGGCCAAATGGAGAAGACTGAGTAGATTAGCATTAATATTGTATCTGTATCCATGGATGGTGTGTATACAAATTCTTGTATTTTGGAATTACTCAGTGCAAAAAAATAATAAAAGACATCAAATATATTGAAGCATTCTGCATCATGTCTGATTCATTCCAGTAACATATCATTTGCTGTGAACTATAAACAGAGATGTCCTTGTTTTACACAAGAAAACATTGTCAAATGCAACCTGTTGTTAGTGTTTTTTAGGTCATTGTTTTGTGGGTGAAAAAGTGTTTGTTGTCTGTTAACCTTTGTTAGTGTTCTGGAAGAATGAGTTGATTTGAGACATGTATGACGTGATTTGCTACTTTTAGTGCATTTTGAAAGTGAAATGAACTGATGTGACGAGCTGAAAGTTGGTTTGGAGAACCGTGTGAAGAGTTTTGAAAAAGTGACCTAAGTATTGGGAAATGTGTCCTAGCGACTGTAAAAAAAAAACAGTTTAACACGACAGCTATGCTGTCTTCTTGTCTATCTGTCTCTCCCTCTCATCTCAAGCACATC
Source organism: Nerophis lumbriciformis (assembly GCF_033978685.3). Taxonomy (NCBI): domain Eukaryota; kingdom Metazoa; phylum Chordata; class Actinopteri; order Syngnathiformes; family Syngnathidae; genus Nerophis; species Nerophis lumbriciformis. The sequence goes on along the minus strand of NC_084553.2, from coordinate 33,526,219 downwards.
ACTGCAAGTCCCAAAGAACATTTCGCCATGTTTTACTACACCCCGCTATAGTGTATCAGTGGGTATGAATTAATAAAGGGACAAAACAAGAGGCCTTAATCTGCTAAAAACCTCTGCTAGATGTCCTGTCGGAGCCGCAACTGTTAAAGCGTGCTATTGCGACATGTTCTGTGCCTGTCGTGCACGGAAAAAGCGCTACCTTTATCAAAGTATAATGTCCCGGGAGAGGCGACAGGAGGGGGCAACAGTTGTTCCCTGTCACTTTGTCAGCTTGAGTTGAGTGGAAAAGTAGGCCTGTTGGTAATTAGAGGCTTTTTGCACAGACGATTGGATTCTCATGACAGTAATTCATCACATGCAACTATGTACCAGCATATAAGTACAGCAGTGTTTCCCACAGAACTGTAACATATTTGTGGTGGTGGTGGGATGCAGTGACATAATTGACAACTTTGCGTAAAAGGAAAATGAAACAAAAGTGATTATGTGTGGAAGTACAAACATGTTTTCTGTTGCTTTTTTTAAAGGGTCCTATTATGTTTTTTTTCCTACATTAAAAAACACTTCCTTGTGTTCTACATCAGTGGTTCTCAAACTTTTTTTTTGTACAAAGTACAACCTCAGAAAACACTTGGCTCTCCAAATAAAAATACACTTGCCTCGTAGGCCTGAATTTTCATTAAAAACAAGGCTGATGTTTTATTTATCAAGTATATCTAATAGTTTTGGCCACTGTAACATTACACACAGTTTGAACAGTAACACTGTGTTTAAATATTTGATTATGAGATTTTTTGGGCATACCAGTAGATAGCGCTATACTGCAGGTGTCTGAGGCCACTAATCATCAATGGTCAATATAACATGTAATTGTTGTACTTTTGGTCAAAATTTTCCAAAGATTACGTTTTATCTTCAAGCCGCTTTGTGACTGTCCGTTTTGTGGGCAATCTTATTTAAATGCCTAAGCCCTTCTCCTTGCCAAGCCCCTTTCAACTGCGTCTTCACCCTGTCAGCCATGTTGTAGTTCTTAGCGCTTCCATATTGAGTCTACTGACAGATTTAAGTTAGAACTATCGATACTTTTTATTAGAAATGGCAACAGCAGAGGTTTTAGGATGCATGTGCACGTACAAGTCAGTCTACCCCACAACGAGGATCGAGAAAAATAAGAAACCTATTTACTACAACTTTGGACTACAACTAAATAAAAATGGCGGACTCGCGTAAAGCTTTTTGGGTAATTCTCTACCTAATATGGATATATCCGCTGACGTAAGACAAAATACGCCACAATCATCTCAAATTCCAAACGGCTTATTTGGAGGAAGGCAAGATTGTTTTATAAATGTCCCTGCCATGCCTCCATGGTTCATTTTCATATTTTTGGGACTAATGGGGATCCCAAATACACAGAAACATGTTTCATGTACAGAGGGAGGAATTGCGTATAAGCTCTATGATTTATTAATATATATTCATTATGTATATAAATAACAAATAATAATATTAATAAACAAGGGTATGGAGTGTGACTAAATCCAAGAGTGTGTATGGTGCACGACTATGTGTGAATTAACTGTTGTGTGTTGGGCGAGTTGGGGAGTGTTGAGCGAGAGGCGGAAGTCCCGGAGGGGAAAGGGAGGCTCGAATGTCCGTGAGACAGGCAGGTAGTCGGGGGTATAACGAGGCGTCAAAAGGTCCGTGTCCAGGCAGGAGGTCGAGAACTAAGGGGAAATACAGGGTAGACGAGACGCCCAGCTCGGCACGTGGAACGAAGGCAGAGGTACTCGAACAGTTGACTACGTTCTGGCACCGGATAGCAGGTTGTGCAGGCTTATGAAGGCGGTTCTCTGATCAGCATCAGGTGCGCTGATTGCTGGAGATTGATTGCAGCCGCTTGCTGCCGCCGGATGTGCGCTCCTGGAGGTGCGTTCATCAGAGCGCACAGATGAGTGAGCATTGGCATGCGCCCGGGCCGTGACAAAACAGCTACCAACAAACAAGAAAAGGTGTTTTTTTTGTAAGAGCACGCTTTTAATGCCCCGACTGATATCCAGTGGAATGTTGCTATTGTCCTGGACTATACTGCCAGTTGTGCGTAAAGTGAATCAGTTGGCTTGCACAAAATCAGCATGAAGAGGTTTGTGTCCGCTTTATTAATCACCTTTAATTTACCTGCTTGATTATCTTTCATCTTATTCGTATTTTTTCGGCAGTCCGAATTAAGTCGGTATTCTACATTTTTTTAGCTACCTTCTTAAATGAATCTCCATTCCTTTTTTTCTACCATCAATGCACTTCAAAATGTTCTGTTTTTTTCATTTGTAAAGCAAATAGTCTCCTCTTTGTTGCTGTTTTTATTGACTGGCTTCTGAGTTGTATCCCGCGTGTTGAGACTGGCGATACAAAGGGTCCTTTCCGGCCGCACACACCACCTCGACAGATCAGATTTTCAATCTCATAATCCAGATGTGTTAGTGTGACTTTTAAAAAACCAAACACGATTGGATTAAGGTGGTTCCATGGGCTGTAGGATGCTTATTATTTGAGAAATCGGACTAATTTAGTGCATGGACACCTACTGACTGTGTCAAGCTAATCTTCAAGTATACTTTCAAGTTGCCTAAATAAGAAACGTCATCTTCAAGCAAATCTTAAAGTGCCTCGGACCATCTCTTTCATCCATCCATCCATTTTCTACCGCTTGTCCCTTTCGGGGTTGCGGGTGGTGCTGGAGCCTAACTCAGCTGCATTCGGGCGGAAGGCGGGGTACACCCTGGACAAGCTCTTGTTGGCTCAAAATAGCCATGATGTATTTGCAGCTACAGTATAAAGTATTCCCCAATAAATATAAACTTTACCCATCATTCAAGATCAACCTTTTACAATCTAAACTAACCTATTAGGGGTAGTCTGAGACTTCATCATAATGCAGGTATCCCCTTTTCTCTAACTCTCTGTAGTTTTTGCTTTGTTATCAGCTTTAATACTAGACTGCAGTTCGTCATAAAAAAGGGATGGAATTTATATCCATAAATTCTGACATATTTCAAAGAACAGCGAAACTGCCGAATATATATGTTACCTTGCAGTCGTGTGACTGAAAGCTGCAGCTGTAAGTTGTCCTCGCTCTCTGACACGATATATCATTGCTTATTCTTATGTGTTTTGTACATTTTATGTATGCACATATAAATCACGTCTGCAAGTTAGGTCTGGGCGGTATACTGGTATTACAGTTAATACTGGTATATTTTAGAAAGAGATACATATTTGTAGTATTGGCTTGTAGTACCGGTATCTTTTAACATGCCTTTGTTACGGCCGTATACAGCCGGGAGGCCCGGCAGGCACCGTAACTGGGGAATGCGCGTCCAGAGTCGCTAGCGCGCATTGAAGACGCCGACTCCCCCCACCCCCCCCGCACTGTAGCGGCTCCTCTTTATTAACCACTGGTAATGCAAGCCGGTGAAAATATTTCACAGAACTGCTAACTGCTAAAGCTAACAAATACAGTTCAGCTAATACCCTTGCTGACATCACAGTTGCTTGGCAACAGCACCACCTTTTAAAGGCACACACACGCACGCTGCTCTTATAAACTTCTCTGAACTGCATATGACATACAGTATATTAAAAAAAAAAAAAAAAAATGTAAGTATCACATTAATTACTTTCCCTAGTAATTAATTACATTTATTTAAGAGTAATTCCATTAGTAATTTCTGTTGGTTAAGTAACGAGTAACTATTATTCATTTATTTTTAAAAGTAATTTTCAGAACACTGGTAGTAACAGTAATGTGGTGTTGAGTTTAAATTAAACAATTTGCACATTTTGTTTAAAATATCGATACGTATTGTGTATTGCGATTCTGATGAAGAATAGCGGGATATCAGTTTTGGTCCATATTGCCCAGCCCTATAATGCAAGTGTCCGTCTGTGAATGACACTTGGTTTTTATTTACACAGGCGTGTGCAATTTATTTTGTCCAGTACTCCTGACTGTGGCTTCAAACATGAGGTTAACATAGAGGTTTATTGTATGTGTGCGTGTGTGTGTGCGTGCGTGTGCGTGTGTGTATGTGTGTGCGTGTAGGCAGGCCTGCTATCTGCTTGCGTGCACTGTGCTCCACATTGAGGGAGTGTGCCGGTTAACTGCGGGCCAATTGGCACTAAGCCCCCCCTCCCCTGGCAATGGGCAGACATTCGGGTGCCCGCTCAGCTTCCACCACCTGTCTAGGCCCTGGAAGAGTCATCAGGCCCCTGCAGAGAGGGTCTCCTCTGCTGTGTCGGGTGCAGTTTGTCCATGTGGGCTCTGTGCACTTTGTGTGTGACGGATGTTGCTTAGGGGCAGTTGTACAGTAGCTTTACTGGAGTAGAGCAAGTAAGAATCCTCACTACAGGGAGAGACAGTCAGACTGGGACAGCCGTGGAGCAAATCCGTCTGTCCTTCCCTCAATCCATCTGTCTGTCTCCCTTTCCATCTGCATTGTCAATTATTATCTTTTTAACTGCCCATTTGCCTTTACGACTTGATTTGTTCAGTTTGGCTTCCTGACCAAAATGTCTGTGTTTGTCCATCTCGTCTGTCTCCAACGGAGCGTGTGGTTCCAAGAGGCGTTATTGTTGCAATGTATCTACTTTTTACATATACAATACGCTGTAACTCCTCACTTGTCCAACTCAATAGATGCCATATATCACAACGTAACAACGGAATATTAAGGAGTACGACAGGAGGACACAAATATTAACAACACTAGCATAGCCTTGCAAGCTACAGTCAGCACTTTGAGCGCCTCTTCTGTCAAACATGGAGCAAACATGTAAGAAAGACGGTAAGTTTATTTTTTCCTGTTTGGTGTCCCAAGTTATGCTCTAGGTCAGTGGTCTTCAAACTTTGTTCACCGAGTACCACCTAAAAAAATGGCTCTCCTAGTACCACCATAATGACCAAAATTAAAATATAGTAACTTAGCAGGCCTAAGTATTCATAAAAAATAAGGCAAAGGTTTTATTTAACAAGTTTATATTTTGGCCACTGTAACATTACTCACGGTTTGAACAGTAACACTGTGTTTGAATATAGGAACATAAAACTATAATCAAGTGATTTTTTGGGTGTACCGTTAGATGGAGACAATGTACAACTAGTGGTACCTGTACCACAGTTTGAGAATCCCTGCACATATTACTGTTACAACATAATTAAAATAAATTGCTGTATTATGTGACCCTTAACATTCCTGAATGAATGTTAAAGGCCTACTGAAACCCACTACTACCGACCACGCAGTCTGATAATTTATATACGTATTAGAGATGCGCGGTTTGCGGACACAACCGCGGAGTCCGCGGATTATCCGCGGATCGGGCGGTTGAAATAAAAAAAAATTAGATTTTATCCGCGGGTCGGGTCGGGCGGTTGAAATAAAAAAAAATTAGATTTTAAATAGATTCAGGCGGGTGGCAGTTAAACCAATTCGGAAATATGTATACATAGTTAAATGTTGTTACCCACATACGAAAAACGAGCAGGCACCTGCAGCATATGCCACAACAGAAGAAGAAGAAAAAAAGAGATGGACACTTTTACGGAGCGGAGAAGGGACGCCTCGCCGGGGTCCGGGACCGAGGCCCCTTCCCCCGAGAGGGCCCCACCGGGAGCCGTAGCTGAGGTGATCCGCGAGAAGGGCCCGACGCACGTCCAGGGTCACCACCGCGCCCACCGCACCGACACCCTGCCTCGTCCGCCTTCGCCGCAGCCGGCGTCACGCGCAGCAGGTAAGCAGCTTACCTGCCCGCCACCCCCGTGGCCGGGGTCTCGTAACAGGGGTCACTCCGCGCGCTCCGCGCGCGCAGCTTACCTGCCCGCCACCCCTGTTGCCGGGGGCGCGTAACAGGGGTCACTCCGCGCGCAATGCGCTCACGAAAGGGGTGGGGCTCACCCTGGTTGATATAGACAGCAGGACGGTGGCCATGGAAGTCGGAACCCGCTAAGGAGTGTGTAACATCCCACCTGCCGAATCAACTAGCCCTAAAAATGGATGGCGCTGGAGCGTCGGGCCCATACCCGGCCGTCGCCGGCAGCGAGAGCCGCGAGGGCTAGGCCGCGACGAGTAGGATGGCCGCCGCGATGCGCGCTGAAGCCTCGGGCACGAGGGACATCGCACCTCCACGCGCTTGGAGGTGCGCTCAGCGCGGCTCCCATATGATTGCGCACTGGTGTGCGTCTGGGCCGTGACAGCGTGGCACGCAAATGTCTCTGCTGCATTGGATCAGTCTCCTTTCTTTAACAGGCAAAAGCTTTATAACCTCACTAATGCCTTGCATCGTCTATATTAGATATATAACAACGGGCGGGTGCGGGCGGGTGCGGGTTTGATTAAATGTTAGATCGGGTGGATGGCGGATGGTTGACGACTTTCTGATGCGGTTGCGGATGAAATAATTGCCTATCCGCGCATCTCTAATACGTATCAATGATGAAATCTTAACATTGCAACACATGCCAATACGGCCGGGTTAGCTTACTAAAGTGCAATTTTAAATTTCGCGCAAAATATCCTGCTGAAAACGTCTCGGTATGATGACGCCGGCACGTGACGTCACGGATTGTAGAGGACATTTTGGGACAGCATGGTGGCCAGCTATTAAGTCGTCTGTTTTCATCGCAAAATTCCACAGTATTCTGGACATCTGTGTTGGTGAATATTTTGCAATTTGTTCAATGAACAATGGAGACTGCAAAGAAGAAAGCTGTAGGTGGGAAGCGGTGTATTGCGGCAGGTGTTGTGCCGGATAACGCACTCCCGCCGTAGAATGCACCCCCTGACTGTTGTGCCGGATAACACAGCCGGTGTTTCATTGTTTACATTCCCGAAAGATGACAGTCAAACTTTACCATTGGCCTGTGGAGAACTGGGACAACAGAGACTCTTACCAGGAGGACTTTGAGTTGGATGCGCAGACGCGGTACTGTGAGTACGCATGCAGCTGCGGCTTCCAAACATTTGATCGCTTGCCCGTACGTGCGTGCTGCTATGTGCATGCCACGTACGTAGCTTTGGGGACTTTGGGGAAATATATGTGCTGTATGAACTTTGGGGAGGTGAACGGTACTTTGGGCTGTGGGATTGAGTGTGTTGTGCAGGTGTTTGAGTTGTATTGGCGGGTTATATGCACGGGAGGGGGCAGGTGTTTGTTATGCGGGATTAATTTGTGGCATATTAAATAAAAGCCTGGTTGTGTTGTGGCTAATAGAGTATATATATGTCTTGTGTTTATTTACTGTTTTAGTCATTCCCAGCTGAATATCAGGTCCCACCCGCCTCTCACAGCATCTTCCCTATCTGAATCGCTCCCTCTGCCCTCTAGTCCTTCACTCTCACTTTCCTCATCCACAAATCTTTCATCCTCGCTCAAATTAATGGGGAAATCGTCGCTTTCTCGGTCCGAATCGCTCTCGCTGCTGGTGGCCATGATTGTAAACAATGTGCGGATGTGAGGAACTCCACAACCTGTGACGTCACGCGCATATCGTCTGCTACTTCCGTCTTTTTTAACATGACCAAAAGTTGCGAACTTTATCGTCGATGTTCTCTACTAAATCCTTTCAGCAAAAATATGGCAATATTGCGAAATGATCAAGTATGACACTTAGAATGGACCTGCTATCCCCGTTTAAATCAGAAATTCGCATTTCAGTAGGCCTTTAATAATTAAGGATGTCCGATAATATCGGACTGCCGATATTATCGGCCGATAAATGCTTTAAAATGTAATATCGGAAATAACCAGTATCGGTTTCAAAATTATCGGTATCGGTTTCAAAAAGTGAAATTTATGACTTTTTAAAACGCCGCCGTGAACACGGACGTAGGGAGAAGTACAGAGTGCCAATAAACCTTAAAGCAGTGGTTCTTAACCTGGGTTCGATCGAACCCTAGGGGTTCGGTGAGTCGGCCTCAGGGCTTCGGCGGAGCCTCCGCCACGGAGGTCAAGACACACCCGACACATCTTGTAAATAAAATCTTCTCCCTATCGGCGTACTATGGATACCCCCAAACAATGTTGCCTCTAATTTTCCATCTGATTTGCAGGTGTGTAATTTGTTGTGAGTTTATGCACTGTGTTGGTTTTGTTCTTTGAACGGTTCATTTTGTGCACCAGTAAAAAAAACATATAACTTTGTCTTGAATTAAAAAAAAAAAACGTTAAATTTTTCACTAAAGAAGGGTTCGGTGAATGCACATATGAAACTGGTGGGGTTCGGTACCTCAAACAAGGTTAAGAACCACTGCCTTAAAGGCACTGTCTTTGCATGCCGGCCCAGTCACATTAGATCTACGGCTTTTCACACACACAAGTGAATGCAAGCATACTTGGTCAACAGCCATACAGGTCACACTGAGGGTGGCCATATAAAAAACACTGTTACAAATATGCGCCACACTGTGAACCCACACCAAACAAGAATGACAAACACATTTCGGGAGAACATCCGCACCGTAACACAACATAAACACAACAGAACAAATACCCAGAACCCCTTGCAGCACTAACTCTTCCGGGACGCTACAATATACACCCCCCGCTACCCTCTAACCCCTAGTAACACTGGGCATCAAGCATCGATGGAAACCAGGACTAACATTTCGATTTTCCAAGAATCAAATTTTGTCAGTACACTTCCTCGTTTTCATGCTCGACCGAAAAAAAAATAGCCGCCCAATACAGAAGAAGAAGCAGCAGGTCTCATGAATATAGCAACCATGGACAGTGCTCAAAAGCACTCAAAAGTTAAACAAATTAAATTAAATTAAATGCGCAAAGGATGGTTCACGAGAATCCGGATTCATGGTGTGGAAAAACCATGCAAACTTTTATGATGACCCTGCATATTTAAGAATCGGCATTGAGAAGCGTCGTCTGAAATGAGTTTCCTCCGTCCAGTGGCGGAGCTCTCCCTTATAGAAAGCCGCTGCTCCTCCACATCGAGAGCAGCCAGATGAGGTGGTTCGGGCATCTGGTCAGGATGCCCACCGAACGCCTCCCTGGGGCCCTAGGGGAGGTGTTTAGGGCACGTCCGATCGGTAGGAGACCACGGAAAAGAGACTATGTTTCCCAGCTGACCTGGGTACGTCTCGGGATCTCCCGGAAAGAGCTGGACGAAGTAGCTGGGGAGAGGCAAGTCTGGGATTCAGCTGCTGCCCTCGCGACCTGACTTCGGATAAGCGGAAGAAGATGGATGGTTGGAGGGTATTGAATCAATCACAACTTTTTGGTTTAGATTGTCTTAGAAGAGAAAGGTTCATCAGATGATGCTCACACTTTTAGATAGGATAGCTCTAGTCTGAGAGCCTGGTACTGGATCCAAAGTATTTAACTTCTACGGCACATGTCTCTCAGACTCAGAGTGACTGCTTGGATAAGAGGTGAAACAAACTAAGCAGTCCAGTTGTGATCCACTCAGTGCCCCGAAAATACAACAACTTAGATGAATGAGAATACTTTTTTCTTTATATATTTTTTAAACACTTGGCCGTAATAATTAGTCACTCCATAATACTAAAAAAGATTATGCCTAAAGTGTCTGTTTTTGACATTTGCAACATTTTTTTTTTGCCTTTGTTTATGATCACAGAGCGTTTATTAGCTTGCAGTTGTGACAGTGTTGCATACTAGCTGTTGGCGTGACCCCACGTTGCAGAGACAACAGGTGACGTGCAGGTCCCTTTATTAGGCACATCGTTAGCGAGCATGGCTAAGGCAGTAGATCACGGGTGAGCAAAAACAAGACAAAACATAAGAAGAGCACCATGAACGTACCACAACAAACCAGCATTGCAGGGAAGGCGACACACAATCAAGAGCAGGTGTGGAGAATAAGAGCTCAAACCAGAGGTAAAGTGGCTGAGTATAAGGGCAGACAGGAAGCGGAACAAAAAATAAGAGCGCTGGACAGGAAATAACACCAATAACACAGGAACATGAAAGATAATTACAACCTGTCCGGAGAGATCCTAACAGCAGCATTTGTATTTAGCACATTTCCCCGTGTTTTATTTTTTTGCGTTTGTCTGTTTTTAGTTTTGGATTAGTTCTGTGTTTGGAGCGTTTGAACGTTGCCGCGCATTCACGACTGTCGGCCATTGTAAAAACTTACTTTGAATGTTATGTAGTACATGCTGCTTATCATCATTTGTGTGCCTTGCTTAAAATATGTTTGATACAATACAGCGAGGACTTTTTTGGAAAATCGTGTATGTTTGGTGTATAGTTTTTTCACCAACAATGAGGCGAAATTACAGTATTTTCGGGGCTAGAAATAAATATTTGTACATATATTAGCCGCATCGGACTATAAGCCACAGCTATATATAGGTACAACAGATTTTGTAAATGTTTATTTACAAACCTGAATTGTTTCCAAATGATGACTGTCACCCAGCAGTAAAACGGATGATTAAACAAAACAGAAGTCATCGTCATGGACCCATTAGGTGCAGAAGCTAGCTCTCCAATCAGCTTAACAAATTCAATAAATCCACGGTGATGTTTTGGTGAATTTACAAAACTGAAACAATACAAACAGAATGCCATTGGAAGTGAATACTACTAGCACAGACACTTGTAAGCGTGTTAGCATATTTGCTAATGCTAACCTTGCTAGCTTGATTACATTACGATAGCACATACCAATATGCATGAAAACACTCCTACAGACATCACACATGGGACAGTTGAGTACATACGAATTGTTTTAGTTCTATTGTAAAACTTACAAAAGTTGCATAGAGGGATGAATGGAGAATCCTGTCGAGCAGAAACACTATAGACAAAGATTAGACGAAACAGGACGTATACTTCCGGTTCAAGGCACGGAACAGGAAGTACATTTTCCACCCGCAGCACCTGCAGTGAGTGAACTCGTCCAAAAGATGGCGCCTTAGCACAAACAATAACACACCTTTTCAGTGTCGCTGTCGGTGTAATATGAAAACTAATTGTTAAATACAAAACATTATGGGTGTTAGCGAACAAAAATCCATAAATTGGCCGCACTGTTTTATAAACCGCAGTGTGCAAAGCGTGAAAAAAAAAGGTAGCGGTTAATAGTCGAAAATATAGCCTAGATTTAGGCTGACGATTGAAAAATGATAATAACAATAGCTTGTAGCACTTTCCAAGAGACCCAAGGACACTTGAAGAAGCTCTTCCGCTGCGTTTTATTTGATTTAGCATCCTTTATTATTGTTAAGTTATTTTGTGACTTACAGTAATAACGTGCTTTCTGCCTAAGTAGTATTCAGCGGTGATTATACCAAACGATGACAGCTCTCGTGCACCCTTGTGGCCTTACAGCGCTTTTCCTAAAAGACCCTCTCGTCCCGAAATGACATGCTGCGTGTTTAACACATTAGTTAATTAACCTCCCTGGTTTGTTTGGAATTTTTTAGCCTGTGTGGAGCAAGAGGGAAGCTTGCTGTGTGCAGGAGTCGTGGCTTTCCTGCAGAACTCTCATGCTCCCTTTTGGTGAGGGTTTGTGTGAACATTAAGGATTAATAATTTAGCCACTGCAAAGAGTGGTTCTGATTAAATAATGAAAAAGCCAGCTAGGCCAGCACTGATGATCAAGCTCAGTGAATGCGTGTGTTTGCATGGCAACCGGTTTTCTTCATTCACATGCCCGCTTACACTCAGACCCCCCCTTAATAACCTCAATCAAGGGCGAGCTCTTTCACGTCCTTACAATGTCGGTAGATCCTGTAGGTCCTTGCGCATTTGCTGGTCGCGTCAAGATGCAATCATAAGGACAATCAGGCAAGTGAGAAACACCATCTCTTACAAGTGTTTTATTATCTCCGCTTGAAAAATAAAAATGTGATTGCTCACATGAGCTGTGACCTCTGCTGTTCCTCTTCTTTAAGGCTCTCTCACCTTATTCCACATAATTATAACAAAACATATTCTCTATTTCACCTTTGTCTTCAAGCGCCGTTATAAAATGCTTATGTCAGTCACAGTTCAGGTGCATGGCGGGATTACCCTGTGAATAGAGGGTAAAGGGTCAAAAGCCGTAAAAGCCTGTTGCTGTCTGCAGGGGCTAGATTTGACCGGTGGCTCTCGTCCATTCAGCTTGACCTTTGAACTGCACTGACCTGTGAGGTCATGGCTGGAGGCTACGGGTGGTCAGCTGAGCGAGACCTATGGCTACCCTGATCAACATGAGGACACGGGTCAAAGGTGGCTACGCGCTCATGTTTTTTGAGTAGTTGAGCGTAACCAAATGTGATTTCCTGTTTTAATGCAGGCGTAGTCTTTTGAATAGAATGTGAGTTTGTATTTTGTGTTGGTGCCAGAGATAATTGAATGTGGTGAAGGCCTTCTTCCTTTAATGCAAACTATCCTTCATGTCTTATCTGGGGCTGCGGATGTCTGAGGCCACCGGTTTGTTATTCATGACCAAGACCTTGGCTTTGTGAGAGCTCACATCAATAACCTCCAACCCTATCTGTGTGTGTGTGCCCGAATGTGTGTGTGTGTGTGTACGTGTGTGTGCGTGCGTGCACTGTACCCAACACCTCTTGCAAAGATTTTTGCATCACTGCTACCAAAATTCAAAATGACCCAAAAATGACCTCTAAAGCAACCTAAAAGTTCATAGACTTCTCAGTAACTTGCACTGACTTGACTTGTACTAACTTGAACTGGAAAAAAAATAAACATTTCCCCAGATACGCTGTAGGTCATCACATTATCCCTAATCAATTTAGGAATTTGTATTTGGAAACATAATAAATCAAAAGAATGCAAACAAACCCCAAGGTTAACTTTAGGGTCATTTAAGTTGGAATGATTGTGGAGAGTGGACCAATCCATATTGGACAAACAATGCAATTTGCAAGAATAAATTCATTGATGTCCAGATCCTCACCAATTCTTAATGCAGGGGGTGTCAAACTCGTTTTATCAGTGGCCATTGCACTAAGACTTTAAGGGAAGCTCATGCTTCCCCTAAAATACCAGAAATGTATACATTTCATTGACTAAATATGCACTAGAATGTGTTTAACTGTTTTTTGGAATTAGCAATGCCACAGTGCATTACACATGTCTATGGATGTTCTCATTCATCCAGGTCATTGTAATCTGAGGGCATTCAATCGATCGCAACGAGACTATTTCATTTAAGTTTCGCCTCTCATCCAAGTAGGCTTCATCAGTTCATAATCATAGACTTTGATTGGTCAGATCGAGTCTTAGACTTTAGATTTGTCAGTTGAGACTAGGTTTAGGTGCATGAACCTATACTTGACTAAGTTGACCCATCTAAGTCCATGGGTATGAACTGATGAAGCCTACTTGAATGAGAGGCGAAGCTTCTTCTTAGGCAAACTGAACGAGTCCAGTTGCGATCGATTGAATGTAAAGTGGGCTTGGCTTCGGCTGGTCTGGATGCTGAGCTTCTGTTCTGCATGATAATTGAATGATTTGCTGAGGCTCAATACCTTTTTGATTGACAGCTAAAAGAGGGAATTAACGATCCTGAAATATAAGCTATAAAATATGTATTGTAGGTTATCATGTAATGTGTGTATGATGTTGTCTGCAAATGTTTTCATGTTGGCTGCCGTAAACAGCAGTTTAAATATGGCTACTATAGCTAATTCTGGCATATTTAAAAAAAGTTAAAGTTAAAGTACCAATGATTGTCACACACACACTAGGTGTGGTGAAATGTGTCCTCTGTATTTGACCCATCCCCGTGTTCAACCCCTGGGAGGTGAGGGGAGCAGTGGGCAGTAGCGGTGCCGCGCCCGGGGATACTTTTTGGTGATTTAACCCCCAATTCCAACCCTTGATGCTGAGTGCCAAGCAGGGAGGTAATGGGTCCCATTTTTATAGTCTTTGGTATGACTTGGCCAGGGTTTGAACTCACAACCTACCGATCTCAGGGCGGACACTCTAACCACTAGGCCACTACTGTGATACTTTTGCTCATATACTGATTAATAAGCATTCAAATAAAGTTATTAGATTCAATAAACCACTGCCAGCGCATTGTTTAGGGTTTATTCCATTGTTCCGAGTTTATATGGAGAATTTTACAATGCTAATGCCAAGTGATGTTTACTATGTAAAGTCTAGCATCTTTATATATTTTATCTTTTATTGGAGACTGTACTTGTGTTTAGAGAAGAGATGACAGTGAGCTTCCCCTACCTGAAGGACCAGCAGCCGCCACAGGTTTTCATAAAGGGCCATATCGCCGTTATGACTGTACTCAAAATGCTGCATGTATCAGTAAATATGGCATAAACGCAAATCATGATATCATCACACAATTGCCTATGCATTTGATTATTATATTTCTTATTAACAAACCGATTGATTACTTGCTTTGAAATCATAAAAAAAGCTGACAAGCAGATGTTTCGGTATTTATTTTTAATAACAAAAAATGTGGAATGCATACATATGTATATATGTACATATCAGTGACGTGCGGTGAGGTTCATGGCTGGTGAGGCACTGACTTCATCACAGTCGGATTTACAAACATATGAACCCTAAAGAGTATCTTATTCACCATTTGATTGGCAGCAGTTAACGGGTTATGTTTAAAAGCTCATACCAGCATTCTTCCCTGCTTGGCACTCAGCATCAAGGGTTGGAATTGGGGGTTAAATCACCAAAAATGATTCCCGGGCGCGGCACCGCTGCTGCCCACTGCTCCCCTCACCTCCCAGGGGGTGATCAAGGGGATGGGTCAAATGCAGAGGACAAATTTCACCACACCTAGTGTGTGTGTGACAATCATTGATACTTTAACTTAACTTTAACTTTACACATACAAACTGTAGCACACAAAAAAGCACATTTAATAAAAAAAAACTTTATTATGGTCTTACCTTTACTTATAAATGAAGTCCATGTGCAGCTCCTTTTGAACAAAAGCATCGATAACTTGTTTATAGAAGTCTTCCTTATCTTTCTTCAGTTTTAAAAGTCTCTCTGTCTCGATGGAGATCTTCCTTTAAGTATTACCTCCTGCTTCGATTGAAAGTCCAGTTTAGAAAACTGTTTTATTTTAAATATGTAATCCTCCATGTTAATAGTCCAGGCAAGAGGAAAAAATAAACGATCGCTGTTAATTGTTGCTGCTTGTTGTCACTTCTTCTGCAGCTGAGTAGTCGCAAGAATGATCTCTGGGATCACTAGCGCCCTCTACCACCAGGAGGCGGGATTACTGCGAGCCTCACACAGTGCGTCTTCGCAGACATTTTATGATTGCTCAGCACAAGAAATACTTTACACACATACAGTTGTTGGCAAAATACACTGTACATTATATACCTCAGCTAACTAAACTATGGAAATGTATAATATAATTCATATAGCAATACGGTCTCACTGCACAGCAGGCCAGCAGTTAGCCGAGTCATTGCGCAATCCATGGTGAGGCTCAACTCAGTGACGTGCCTCAACTGGCTGCTGACTCACCGCAAGTCTTTTCTCAGTATTTGAACGGCAAATGTGAAAATTCAGCGATTTTGAATAAAAAGAATCTAAAACTGGTGAAGTTAAATGGAAAATAACTTTAACGCACTGGAGTATAAGTCGCACCTGCCGAAAATGCATAATAAAGAAGGAAAAAAACATATGTAAATCGCACTGGAGCCCGGCCAAACTTTAAAAAAAACTGCGACTTATAGTCCGAAAAATACGGTATATACTTTTGACCCAGCAGATTTGGTCACATTTTCAGTAGACCCATAATAAATTCATAAAAGAACCAAACTTCATGAATGTTTTTTGTGACCAACAAGTATGCGCTCCAATCACTCTATCACAAAAAAATAAGAGTTGTAGAAATTATTGGAAATTCAAGACAGCCATGACATTATGTTCTTTACAAGTGTATGTAAACTTTTGACCACGACTGTATGCTTTCGTTGGATTTACATGATCTCTTATGGGAAAAAAATGTTGGCTTTCTATGATTTGGTCTTTTTTGTAACAGATTACTAACAAAAAACAGATGTACGACTCTCTCCATAATATCTCATTTATGATGAATACATTTTCTTATTACAGGCAGAAAATAGCCCCCGGGCCACACTTTGGAAAACCCCTTCCTTATATACTTAATTCCTGGCCCCCAGCAGATGGACACTGCTGGTCCGGGTCGCTTTGGAAGTAATAAGCCTGTGTCAAAATGCCCTCGTGCTGACTGACCTACACATCTTGTGCTCTCCGAGTGCAAATAGGTTGGGTATCATCTTGCACATGTGGCAGACAGAAAGTGAGCCTGACCTTTTCCGCTCTGATAATAAGGTGACATTTTTCACAGCATCACCTCTGGTTAAGGGCCTCACAGGCGACAGTGCACCTGTTATTTTGCACTGGCATGGTGTGCACTTTCTGTCAGTGGCTATGAGGCTGGTATTGTGTTTAATAACCAAGGAAAGAAGATTTAGCTCCTTGTTAGCACACCGGGTGGTAACATCACAGTGTGACTGAAGAGCGTGAGGTATAATGAAGAAATAAATGTTGGTCCTAAATTGTCTCATGAAACTGCATTAATTATATCAATAATGCACTTTGCCACAAAAATATGATCATGGTATCACAGAAGGAGACTGGGAAATGGGGCTACAGAGACGGGGAAAGGACAATTATAAGATATAACTTGAGATCCTTTAAATTTATTATTCCCTCTCTTCCTTTGACGTGAAGAAAATACCATTTTTAATACTCATCTTTTAAGAGTTCTTTCTCTTTTCCTGCTAAACCAACATCTGAGAGACAAAGCGCTGCTCAACCCTCTGCTCCATTAATTAGCTCAGTTAGCATGTGAGTCACCCATGTAAGTCAGTAGGGGTTAAAGAGTCTCAATGGAAGGGATGGATCAAGGATATCTTGCATACATTTCTATTTTCACTGCTCAACATCTAAAATTGTAGGTTTTAGTTTTGGTAAAATAAGAAAGGGGTTTGTTCTGGTCAAGCGTCAACGCTAATGTCTAAACCAGGAGTGTCAAATCCGTCCCGCGAGTCTTGACTTTGACACCCCTGGTGAATTGAATTATCTATGGCCCCCGGGATGATATTTGATTAGTATTAGAACCGGCCCGCAGGCCACCGCCGCCTGCTACTGTTTTGCACGCACCAATACTCCATCAGTGTTGGCGCTAGGAATTTTCAAAATGGGGTCCCAGGGACCCCATTAAGTCATAAAAATTTTCGGGGTTCCACTTTTTTGTAACTGTTTTGAAAACAATTGATAAATGTATGCATCATCCTGTTATATCTCACATTCTATATTGTGTTTTGGAAAAAGGTTGTCATAAACGTTATTTCATTTTAAAAAATAAAACAAAAGAAAACACATTTTTATGCATATGTAAATGTATTCAGTTGGATAAACTTTCCCGCTGCCGGTATTTTTTTCTATATTTCTATCGTAATATTTTCAGAATGTGTTTGTTCTATTTTTGGCCAAAGTAAGACAAAGAAAACAATCTGAAGTTGTCTTTAATTTTTTGTTTTAATGCCATTATTCTAATAGTCCGGACCGTGTGTGCACAGATTTTCCTCCATGTGGACCCTGAGCTAAAATGAGTTTGACACCCCTGGTCTAAACCCTCGTTAATGCCAAACAAGCAAAGCCAGACCACCAAGCTAACTCTAATACTGTTTGTTCAACCAAACACCGGCACTTAAATGACAGAAAAAGTGTAGTGCATTGATTCTCAATAAGTGGATTGTGCACAGAAAAATTAAAACTACTTTGATGCGTATCTGAAAGATAAATGTACAGCAGTCTTAGCCGTGAGCGTTTGATCGACGTTGCTGCAAGTTTGTGCTGATGTGATGGAAAACAGTCCACATTTTGTGCTAAATGCACAGAAATAAGCAAATGTAAAGTATTTATTTTGTGCAGCTTAGGTATTTAATTTTAGTTTGTTCACTTTCATACATACAGTTGTTACGTTCCTTCTTAGTTTCTGCTCAGTTTCTTGCATATGTCAATTAACATTCAGAAAGTCACACAGGAACAATTATTTAAATACATTGCGTGATTAATCTGTGCATATACGTACATGAGTAATGCAACATTTTTTGTGATTAATAGCAATAACTAGCTCGTTATTTTAGACAGCCTAAGTAGTTATGTTAAAAAAATGTGAAGTGTATTACATTTATATAGCGCTTTTCTCTAATGACTCAAAGCACTTTGCGTAGTGAAACTTATTATCTACATCCTTTAAGCTACATTCAAACCAGTGTGGGTGGCACTGGGAGCTGGTCGATAAAGTTTCTTGCCCAAGGACACAACAGCTGAGACTAGGATGGACTAACCTGGAACCCTCAAGTTGCTGGCAAGGCCGCTCTACCAACCGAGCCATGCCGCCCACAAAATATGATAATGGAAAAAAGTTGGTCCAAACAATTTAGTAGCAAGCCAAATATGTTCTGTGTTTAGACCACTGATCTACTGCTGTAGATCAGTGGTCTCCAACCACCAATCTGTGACACAATTGCTACCGGGCTGCACAGAAACATAAAATCATTTATAAATGACTGCATTTTCCCCAACGTAATTTTTGCCTGTCCCACTCAAAACACCAATAAGACATATGTATAATAAAAGTCACCGTTTGTCGTATCCTTGTTACATGGTACAGTGCACATTAATAAACATATAAAATGTAAACATGCCAGATTGTAACCAAAGGCTAGTTCCCCTTTCGTTTCTGTGACACATTCCAATCACCTGAAATCGTTCCACTCGCCTTGTGTTTGTTTTGATCAGAAGGAAGATAAACTTTTTTCACACACTATTTTCAGTTTTTAATGTTACATTTATTTGCGTCAACACAAAGACATATACCGTATTTTCCGAACTATAGAGGGCACCAGTATATAAGCTGCACCCACTAAATTTGAGCGAAAAACATTGTTTTCCCATATGTTAGCCACACAGGACTATAAGATCCAAGAAATTAATTATTTACACTGAAAGGTTCTGTAAATGTTTATACCTTAATTGTTTCAAAACGGTAGTTAAAACACGGCAGTAAAAGCGCTGATTTAACAAAACGGAAGTCATCGTCATGGACCCACTTGCTGTGGAAGCTAGCGCTCCGTTCAGCTAAACAGATTCAAAAACGTCACAGTGAGGTTTTTGGTGAATTTACTGAGGAATTGTTTTTAACTGAAACAATACAAAAAGAATGCCACTGTAAGGTAATAATACCAATTAACACAGACGCTCGTAAACGTATTGGCATATTAGCTAATGCTAACAACGCAAGTGACGATAGCAAGTACAGATCTGCATGAAAACACCCCTACAGACATCACACATGGGACGGTTTAGTAGGTGTAAACAGTTTTAGTTGTACTGTAAAACTTACAAAGTTTGCTTGGAGTTATGAATGAAGAATCAATAGGATTAGAGACGCTATTGACAATTAAAAGACTGAACTGAACGGCTGAAAGCACTAAACGGAAAGACACTGCAGCAAACTCGTCCAAAAGATGGCGACATAGCACAAACAATAACACACCTTTTCAGTGTATTTGCTTGTTTTTTTGTTTTTTGTTTTTATTTATATTATGCCCGACAGCGAAGAAAAATACGTAAAATAGCCACACCGTAAGCCGCAGGATGCAAAGTGTAGAAAAAACTAGCGGTTTATAGTAATATATATAAAAATAATTTGGAAAAAATAAAAAATATATATATATACGTATATATATAATTATAATTTATGCTATTTACAGAGGCTCTTAGGGTGGCTGTCTCTACATGTCACTAATGTTCACTCACTCAACTTCTGTCAGCTCTTATACTGTAGTGAGATGGGGGGGTTTCACAAGGTAGCTTTTGTCAGCGTCTGATGACCTGATCTTTCTATTTATTGATAACATCATAAGTCTCATCCAAGCATAGTGCTCACCAATGATTACATTTGAGAATATCAATATTTAAAGGTTTCCTTTGCTTAGTCATCATTCAAAGTAAGGTCATAAGTTTCAAATTAAGTTAATCTCTTATGTAATTGCACACATACTATCTTCTATACTCATCTTTATTGTGCATAAATATTTAATAAGCAATCCTTAAAGGCAGTCTAAGTCGTAACCATCTGCAGTCTCTGGCAGGTTGATGGTATATGCAAGGTCCATAAAAAGTTAAGTTAGGCAGCACCAACATCAGACATAAAGAGTACAATAAAATACACAGATTCAGATATAAACGATAAACATAGATAAAATGGAGCCACATATAAAACAGTAAGTTGCTAAATCACCTCAGCTCAGGACAGATTAAGAATAAAGTCACCATAGTAGTTAAAGTGCATAAGGAAAATGGGAAAGTGCTACCGTGCTAAAGTGCTATTGGGCTACATTGTTGCATAAGTGTGCCAAAGGAAGAAAATCCACACTTCCCTTGGCCTAGTAAGTTAAAGTGCTGGTATTATTGCACATAGCCTTTTTGCACAAGTAGATAGCATTAACAGATGTGTTTACGCATGGTAAATTGCACACACATACATAAGTGTATCTATGTATGAAATATTGCACAACATATGAATAATTTACTTATAGTATAGAACCAGAAAGCCAAATAAATCAATTGATATTAATGGAAAGTATATCTAGTTTTATCATATAGCTATGCTATGCCTTGATGATAACATTTCACTAATAATGCATCAGAAAATGAGTAAAAAACAAAAGTCTTTGGATAATTTTTTGCAAAGGGAAAAAGGCCCAGGTGAGTTGTATTGTTCGTGTACTTATTTTTGCTGTATTTATTTGGCACATGTGAAGGCCGGTCCATGAAAATAATGCCTACATTAAATCGGTCCCTGGTGCAAAAAAGGTTGAGGACCCTTGATCTACAGAACTAGAGCCCTTTACTCCGTATATACAGTGTTGATAAAGGCATGTAAAACTATTATTTTGATCATTTTATTGCATGTTTTTGTCGACTTGGTCCATGATTACTTTAAAACTGATATAGTTTACAATATGAGCAATAAATAAATATGATTATGATACGATATAAACACGAGAGTCTGTGTTTCCTTATCTTCAGTGTCTGCCTGTCATGAGTATTGTCTTAAGCTTAAAATAATATTTGTAATAGTTGTTAATTATTTTTTTAACCTTGCATGCCTCTGTGTGTTCCGATCCTTGCCCTTATGTGGGCTCTGTACCGAGGATGTCTTTGTGGCTTGTGCAGCCCTTTGAGACACTTGTGATTTAGGGCTATATAAATAAACATTGATTGATTGATTGATTGATTGTAAAGCTGTTGAAAATGTGAATTTCTCTTGAAGACGAGTAAAGTATCTATCTATGTTCTTTGGCAATTTTTCAAGCACAGTTCAACTCAACTCAAGGTACCATTCTATTAATAAAACATCAGTAGAAGAGGACACAAAAAAGAATACTAACTTCTTACCTTCTTTTTGTCTGCTTTTTGAGCGCCGGTGTCAGTCGTGAAGCGGACCTACTCTTTTGCTTTACGATATGAATATTATTCAGTTCCATAATCTAGCTACTAGTGTGATTACGGAGGCAAAAAATCTCCACTACGCAGGTTACTGGTGTGTTTACTCCAAAAAGGAACCGTAAAGTCTGCAGTAAAATATGCCGAAAACTTGTACAAGGCGTAATGTACAGAATATTCTTCCGCGGGTTCTGACTCTTCTCTTTTCAAGGGTATTTTGCCAACTTAATCAAATTCTGCTCGAAAATAACATTAATCTGGATGAAGATGCTAATACCAAAACAATTACTAGGCAATGTGAAATTTCCTCCAGTCTTCTGTAGGTGATGTCAGCAGGCTGATGCAGGCCTGCCCACTTTTGACGGTTCCAAAATGTACTTTAGAAAACAAGCTGGAAATTACTGCTGTCTCTGTATTGGGGGGAATTTGACCCTTTGGCATAATTTTAGGTCCCGAACCATGAAATAAGTGCAATTGTTGTCAGCATTTGATGTTCCCTGAACTAAAGCATTACCAAATATTAAAAAGTTAAAAAAATACATTTTAAATATTAAAGTTAAGTTAAAAGGTAGGTTAAAACTTATCAAAAGATAAAATAACAGTAGATTGTACCTTGCTGTGGTTAGCATTAGTTAAAGTAAAAAAAGTTAAAGTACCACTGATAGTCACACACACACTAGGTGTGGTGAAATTAGCCTCTGCATTTGACCCATCCCCTTGTTCCACCCTCTGGGAGGTGAGGGGAGCAGTGAGCAGCAGCGGTGGCCGCACTCGGGAATCATTTTGGTGATTTAACACCCAATTCCAACCCTTGATGCCGAGTGCCAAGCAGGGAGGTAATGGGTCCCATTTTTTTATAGTCTTTGGTATGACTCGGCCGGAACACACGGCCTACCGATCTCAGGACGGACACTCTAATCTCAAGGCCACTGAGCAATATGAACTTTATTTTGGCATGAAACCAACTCTGAATGGATTCCTATATTACTTACGTGGAAAATTAATTCGCAAGCTAATCAAACTGCAGGTTTGGAACAGTTTGTGGTGAAGGTTCAAAGAAGGCAGATATCCTCTCTCTCTGTGTATGTGTGTCTTGCGTTGCCCGACTTGTTCTCCTAACCATCACCCTGCAGCTCAGACAAGATTATACTAGGGTTGTACAGTATACCGGTATTAGTATAGTACCGCGGTACTAATGAATCATTTTCGGTACAATACCGTCTCTGAAAAGTACCGGTCCCGCGCCCACGTCGAAGTCACGTCGTGACATTGCTGGACAAGCATGTTCGGCGGCACACAATCACAGAGTACTTACAAGCTGACACAGTGTGTAGACAGAAAAGGGAGAACGGATGCATTTTGGCTTAAAAACTAAAGATAAAGGTGAAGTTATAACACTGAAACGCCCTCAGGAAGAGGTGCTTTAAGACATGGCTAGCTAGCTAGCGGCTAACATCCATCCGCCGTCGGCAGTGTTTTAGCTACTTCTAAATCACTAATCCTCGCCTCCATGGTCACAAATTCACTACACACCGTAGCTCACCGGCATCAAAATGTAAACAAACGGCATTGGTGGATCTACACCTAACATCCACTGTAATGATATTAAGTACAAGCACGTATCGAGTCGATACTACTATGATTACGTCGATATTTTTTGGCATCACAACATCTTTTTTTGTCAAAATGTATATTATGTTTATAAACTCAGGAAATATGTCCCTGGATACATGAGGACTTTGAATATGACCAATGTATGATCCTGTAACTACTTGGTATCGGATTGATACCTAAATTTGTGGTATCATTCAAAACTAATGTAAAGTATCAAACAACAGAAGAATAAGTGATTATTACATTTGAACGTAAGTGTAAATAGAACATGTTACAAGAGAAAGTAAGCAGATATTAAAAGTAAATGAACAAGTAGATTAATAATTAATTTTCTACCACTTGTCCTTAATAATTTGTTCTAAATAATATAATGATGAATGACACAATATGTTACTACATACTTCAGCAGACTAATTAGGAGTCTTTGTTTGCTTACTTACTACTAAAAGACAAGTTGTATTGTATGTTCACTATTTTATTTAAGGACTTAACTGCAATAATAAACATATGTTTGATGTACCGTATATTTGTTTGTTAAAATAAAGCCAATAATGCAATTTTGTGTGGTCCCCTTCATTTAGAAAAGTACCGAAATAATTTTAGTACCGGTACCGCTACCAAAATATTGGTATCGTTACAACACTAGATTATACCTTCATTATTTCACCAAAACATTTCACCTCAGCCCACCCAATGGCAACAGGAAGTGGGGATTTGCAACACGCCTCTCATCTCACCGTGTGTGTTGACGCTTTTCCGAGCGAGAGCACTTTGGACGTGTCACGGATCATTTAGAGCACCTTGAGAGTGTTGCCCTCCCCTCTGGTCACCTCCAGTGTCTATACGCTCCATTTTGTCAAGGCTGATCTCCACTGCACGGTGGAAGTAACTATCTACGTCAAGTCAGTGATGTTCATCTGGCCCGCCGCTGTGTGACTGCCAAGGGATCATTTGTGTGCAGCTTATCTGCAGTGTGGCCATCAGCGTCATGGAGGTGCCACCATGTTTGTTATCTCCCCCAGCAGAGGAGGCAGGAAGCCAGCTCACATTGGCTGCTTCAGTAAGGGATCCATCCATCACCAATCTTCCTGTTATGGTCACGTCTCCATTCAACATACACACACGTGTGCTTTTGATTTATGGCGAGTATATGCTCTTTGGCATGCTCTCGTCATTAATTCAGCGACAAAGAGATGCAATCAAAGAGGTGCATCCCTTATTCTTGACTGCTATCCAGCGTTGTCTTTAAGCACGGTGGTGTCCTAATTGAGGATGGGATCAATTTGTTTGATGTAAATCTTAGCACTCTCGTCAACCCTGAATGTATTTGCCTCTCTTCAGTAGATTCAGCTAGTCTGTTTACTTTGACAGGGGAATCAATCACGTGCACACACGAGCACAATGCACCGAAATCCCTGA
Source organism: Nerophis lumbriciformis (assembly GCF_033978685.3). Lineage (NCBI taxonomy): Eukaryota > Metazoa > Chordata > Actinopteri > Syngnathiformes > Syngnathidae > Nerophis > Nerophis lumbriciformis. Next base: position 33,501,643 of record NC_084553.2, on the reverse strand, counting down.
ATGCAATGACACTGGTACTATTTGGGACACGCACACACACACATTCTGAAGAAAGCATAGCAGAGGTTGCCAATAACAGTCAATGAGATTGATGGAGGTAATTTAGTTAATATAACAAAACAGGGGTCTGTTTTATCTTACTTTGTCTGACTGAAAAAAGCGTCATCTTCTCCAATAACCTCTTTGGGTAGGGTTGAACTAACAATATGGGTAACACTTTGGTATGGGGAACATATTCTAAGTAATAAAGACTTAATTTTGAGTCATTTGGACACTAGGGGAACATATAAGGGTTAGGGCAGGGGTCGGGAACCTTTTTGGCTTAGAGCAGTGGTTTTCAACCACTGTGCCGCGGCACACTAGTGTGCCGTGAGATACCGTCAGGTGTGCCGTGGGAGATTATCTAATTTCATCTATTTGGGTTAAAAATATTTTTGCAAACCAGTGATTATAGTCTGCAAATGATGTGTTGTTGTTGAGTGTCAGGGCTGTCTAGAGCTCGGCAGAGTAACCGTGTAATACTCTTCCATATCAGTAGGTGGCAGCTGGTAGCTAATTGCTTTGTAGATGTCAGATACAGCGGGAGGCAGTGTGCAGGTAAAAAGGTATCTAATGCTTAAACCAAAAATAAACAAAAGGTGAGTGCCCCTAAGAAAAGGCAGTGGAACTTAGGGAAGGCTATGTAGAACGAAACTAAAACTGAACTGGCTACAAAGTAAATAAAAACAGAATGCTGGACGACAGCAAAGACTTACTGTGGAGCAAAGACGGCGTCCACAATGTACATCTGAACATGACATGACAATCAACAATGTCCCCACAAAGAAGGATAAAAACAACTGAAATATTCTTGATTGCTAAAACAAAGTAGATGCGGGAAAAATCGCTCAAAGGAAGACATGAAACTGCTACAGGAAAATACCAAAAAAAGAGAAAAAAACACCAAAATAGGAGCGCAAGACAAGAAGTAAAACAGTACACACAGGAAAACAGCAAAAAAGTCTAAATAAGTCAGGGTGTGATGTGACAAGTGGTGACAGTACACCTACTTTGAGACAAGAGCTATAGTGATGCATGCTTGGTTATGCTTTAAAGTCATATCCAACAATTGCGACAACGACTTTTTACTGTCAACTGAGTTTAGTTTTTTTAATGATTTCTGTTGGTGGTGTGTTGAAAAAAATGCGCCTTGGCTCAAAAAAGGTTGAAAAACACTGGCTTAGAGAGCCATGAAAGCCAAATATTTTAAAATGTATTTCCGTGAGAGCCATATAATATTTTTTTAACACTGAATACCACTAAATGCGTGCATTTTTAAGTAAGACCAACATTTTTAGAGTATAATAAGTCTCTCATTATTTTAGCTAACCAATAATAAATAAAATACTTCTTACCATTAATGTGACTTCTTGAACAGGTGCGATAGAACACGGATGGATGGATTAAAATGCGTGAGAATGTTTTATATTTTGAACGTTATTTTTAACACTGTGATTACCAGCGGAATTATTCAGTACTTATCCTGTTAAGTAATGTCAGCTAAGATTTATCTGAGAGCCAGATGCAGTCATCAAAAGAGCCACATCTGGCTCTAGAGCCATAGGTTCCCTACCCCTGGGTTAGGGTTAGGGTTAGGGTTACTAATAAGCAATAATTCTGAGGTTATTGAGGGAAGACTCTTAGTTAATGGCTTACTGGTTGTATAATAAGACCATGCAGAATAAGCCATTAATAAGTACTTAATAATGACTAATTAAGAGCCAATATGTTACTAATTTGCATGTTAATAAGCAACTTAAGCAAATTAATAATTAATATGTTCCCCATACTAAAGTGTTACCAAAATATGATATACATTTACATTTATTTCAAGTTTGAAGCTCATATAAATTCATAGCAAAAAAACATTAAAAAGTTCATATTACAGAAAATTGACAGAATCTATATGCGAATCATTCATGTGCCTCGATGTTTGTGAAGAATCACATGTAAAAGGTCAATGAATGAATGACAGGGTGCTTCATATGACATGTTACCACAACTGTATTCTTAGCCTATTCCTGCACCGTCACTAATAAGAATGTCCCCATTTAGTCTCACTGTGGCGCGCAGCTTTAATGCTAATCTTGTAAGGCAGTCATACGCTCAAAGTTTGATATAGTGCGGTCCCACATAGTGTAACGTTCTATATAACGCGATCATGCCGTGGACCCCAAATTTTTCCCCACGAAAGTCAGTTGTATTGTTTTTCACAGAATTATTGCGTCTTTACAAGCTTACACAGTAAACTTGTTGAAAGTTTCCAAAAAGAAGGAATAAAAAAAAAATAAAAAAATAAAAATATCGAACCAGTGGTGTCTAAACTTACTTGGGAGCACAATCCACCATTCACGTCACATCATATGGGGGCACTATCCACTAAGCATGTTTAGGCAGCCGAGCTACACGCAAACTTCTTCGAAAAGAAAATCGTGAAAAATAAGGATATCAATTATCTAGTTACGTGATCGGTATTTTATGGACCCCAACGACCGTGTTGTATCGAACTTTGAGTGTACTGAGTTCAATCCTTGCAGTTGTTTCAGGAAGGTTTATTTTAGTTTTAATTGTTTTGAATTTGTTAATTTGCACTAAAAATACATTATTGAACTATTCATTTCCCATGAATTTGTTTTAGTACAAAACTTGCGTCAAATTGAATTCAATTTTGAGTCAAAAAGTTGTAAAAATCTTTTCACAAAAATAAAAAAGTGTGAACATTTCAATCCAAACCAATCCACTTTATTTATATAGCACATTTAAACAACAAAATGTTTCCAAAGTGCTGCACAACAATATTAAACACAATTAAAAACAACATAAAATAAATATGATTAAAAACGATTTTAAAGGGTAAAACCAATTAAAACAGTAAATAGAAATCAAAATTTTAAAAACACAGAGGACAACAGAGGACCACACAACTCACGTAGTGTTAAAAGCCAGAGAATAAAAGTGGGTCTTAAGACGAGACTTAAAACACTCCACTGTGGGAGCAGTTCGAACATGGAGGGGCAGAGTGTTCCAGACCTTAGGACCGACCACAGAGAAGGCCCTGTCTCCCCTGGTTTTAAGTCTGGTCTTGGGCACCACAAGCTGGAGCTGGCTCTCAGACCTCAGAGCGCGCGCAGGATTGTAAGTTTGGATGAGGTCCGAGATATAATAAGGTGCCAGTCCATGTAAAGCTTTAAAAACAAACAGCAAGGTTTTAAAATCAATTCTAAGATGAACAGGGAGCCAGTGCAAAGTCTCAAGAATTGGGGTTATATGCTCGCGTCTCCTGGCCCCTGTTAAAAGTCGTGCTGCCGCGTTCTGGACTAACTGCAACCGGGAGAGAGCTTTTTGGCTAATGCCAGCATAAAGTGCATTGCAGTAGTCCAGGCGACTTGAAATAAAAGCATGTACGACTTGTTCAAAAAGGTTAAAAGATAAAAACGGTTTTACCTTTGCTAAAAGACGAAGATGATAAAAACACGATTTTAAAACGCCATTGACTTGTTTGTCAAGTTTAAAATCGCTGTCTATAGTTACGCCAAGGCTAGTGACTGTGGGACGCACATAATTTTGCAATGGTCCGTGAGGGCCGGACCAAAAACTAAAATTTCCGTTTTTCCCACATTCATTATTAAAAAATTCTGGGCTAACCAAGCCTTGACGTCGCATAGACAGTTGAGAAGGGGTGTCAAAAGGCCTTGGCCTTTTGAAATCGGCATATAAATTTGGCAGTCGTCTGCATAAAAGTGATAAGACACTCCATGCCTCTTAAAAATCTCTCCAATCAGGAGGAGCTATAGAGCGAACAGGATGGGGCCTAGAATAGATCCCTGGGGGACACCACAGTAAAGCGGAGCAGAAGAAGAGGTGGCGTCCCCCAGCCTGACAGAGAAGGACCTCTCTGACAGGTAGGATCTGAACCACTCTAATGCAGTCCCCCTGACACCCACACAGTCTCTCAGGCGGTCTAAAAGAATTGTGTGGTCGACTGTGTCAAAGGCAGCTGTAAGATCTAAAAGCACTAAAATGGCAGAGCTGCCAGAATCAGACATTAAAAGCAAATAATTAAAAACCTTTAAAAGTGCAGATTCAGTACTGTGCAAAGCTTTGTATCCAGACTGAAATGGATCTAAAGTGCTAGTTTCATCTAAAAAAGGTGGGATAAGACAGAGAGACAACAACATCAACAAATATGATTCGAAGAACGATAGCAAAGAAGCAGTTACTGAAGTAGATCGTAACAACACGCATTATTATTATTGCACAGCAATATGTGTTGGGCAGTTAATATGACACAATGTAATCTGATTTATTTTTCGATTGTTTTGAACACTTTTGATCTATTATGTGCTTGTACGGGGGAAACAATTAAAACGTGTTGCTATTTATTATCCACATTATAAATCAAGGGCAGCTTCTCTGAAATGGCCATGAGCCATTTTATTTGACATTTTAAACACAGAACTTTGATATAAACGTTTTTGTTTTTTTTGGTGAGGCTGATATTTAACAAAACTACCGTGTCTATCTAATCTTCCTTCAAAGTGTATCAATAAGTTGCGTATAATTCTAATTTATGCCATTTGCACATGAAACAATTAAAAGCCAGTCATGTGAATGTGAGGCCTATCTGCCTTCCTAAACACTGCACAGGGTTCCCACAGTGACCAAGCTCGGGCATCACCATGGTTACTGCAGCAGCCATTGAAACCGTCCCAAATCCCTTGGTCTTTTTCTTTCTTCTCCTTCATCTCTTCCTCACATCATATGATCAAGGCCATATCTACTAAATGATCCTAACAAGCAAACAGGACAATACACAACACGCACAAGAGTACATTTTGCGAGTGTGACGAATCTCATGAAGAGGTTTGTTCCCATCTTGTGTCATATATTGAACATTTATCCACTGTGAGCTCAGATTTATTCCATTTCTGGACAGATTTATGTGTGGAAAAAGAGTAGAGCGAAAGGAGTAGAAGGTACTTTCCTCTTCGTGATGGAGGACAGAGACACTCTGTGCACGATGAATAGCCGTGATGTCAGGTGATTTGAACAGGGAGATAAACATAAATAACCATAACTGTAGTGGTTGCTTTCTTTAACTTGTCTTTTCAGATGTTGGAAGTTGTGCAATTGTTGCTGCACATGTGACACATTAAAGAAATGGGAACAAAGTGTTTCCTTTTTATCATCAGCTCTCTCTCTGTTGCCTAACTAAGTAGTAACAAGCTTTTTGTTTGGTTTGTGGCCCTATTTCAGTCTTGAATAATATTTGTGTAACACGCTCGGGGTTATAGGCTGACTGCAGCTTAGTGAGTATTGTAATACACTTTTCCATCGGCACATTGCACTTCGAAGTTTGCGGCTTGTACAGGTGGTTATACGAGTGTTATTTATTGTCTAAAGCAGGGGTCCCCAAACTTTTTGACTCGGGGGCCGCATGGGGTTAAAAAAAATTTGGCTGGGGGCCGGGCTGTATGTATGTATGTACATACATATTTATATATATATATATATATATATATATATATATATATATATATATATATATATATACAAACCCCGTTTCCATATGAGTTGGGAAATAGTGTTAGATGTAAATATAAACGGAATACAATGATTTGCAAATCCTTTTCAACCCATATTCAATTGAATGCACTACAAAGACACAATATTTAATGTTCAAACTCATAAACTTTTTTTTTTTTTTGCAAATAATAATTAACTTAGAATTTCATGTCTGCAACACGTGCCAAAGTAGTTGGGAAAGGGCATGTTCACCACTGTGTTACATGGCCTTTCCTTTTAACAACACTCAGTAAACGTTTGGGAACTGAGGAGACACATTTTTTAAGCTTCTCAGGTGTAGCATATTCAACTGAATATGGGTTGAAAATGATTTGCAAATCATTGTATTTTGTTTATATTTACATCTAACACAATTTCCCAACTCATATGGGAACGGGGTTTGTATATATATATATATATATATATATATATATATATATATACATATATATATATATATATATATATATATATATATATATATAGATATATATATATATATATATATATATATATAGATATATATATATATCAGTGACGTGCCTCACCTGCCATCATGGAAAGAAAAAAAATGTAAAAAGAAAAAAAATTAATTAAATTGTTATATGTATCCAGTGATTATACTATAAAGTTATTTTCCATTTAACTTCACCAGTTTTAGATTATTGTTATTCAAAATCGCTGAATTTTCACATTTGCCGTTCAAATACTGAGAAGAGACGGTGCGGTGAACAGCAGCCAGTTGAGGCACGTCACTCAGTTGTGCCTCAACATGGATTGCGGACTCGGCTAACTGTTGGCCTGCTGTGCAGTGAGACCGTATTGCTATATGAATTATATTATACATTTCCATAGTTTAGTTAGCTGAGGTATATAATGTACAGTGTATTTTGTCAACAACTGTATGTGTGTAACGTATTTCTTGTGCTGAGCAATCATAAAACTGTTGCGAAGACGCAGTGTGTGAGGCTCGCGTAATCCCGCCTCCTGGTGCCGGTTAATGCACCCCCGCCGCAGAATGCACCCCCCGACGGGAGCGCCACACCAACCAAAGCCCACACCCAAACCCTCCACGTGCAAGACCGAATCCACCCAAAAAAAGTCACTTAACAAGAAGCCAAAAAGTGCAAAAACAACATTGCTCGCGCCGGAGGAGCCGTGAATGACTGCAGGGACACAACATTAGGTACACCTGCAGACTGCAGCACGGATTTCATATTTCATCCACAACTCCTCCAACACAAACACCACTGTCCCCGCACTTATAAGTAAAGGTAAGACCATAATAACATTTTTTTTTATTAAATGTGCTTTTTTGTGTGCTACAGTTTGTATGTGTAAAGTTAAAGTTAAGTTAAAGTACCAATGATTGTCACACACACACACTAGGTGTGGTGAATTTTGTCCTCTGCATTTGACCGATCCCTTGATCACCCCCTGGAAGGTGAGGGGAGCAGTGGGCAGCAGCGGCGCCGCGCCCGGGAATAATTTTTGGTGATTTAACCCCCAATTCTAAGCCTTGATGCTGAGTGCCAAGCAGGGAAGAATGCTGGTATGAGCTTTTAAATATAACCCGTTAACTGCTGCCAATCAAATGGTGAATAAGAGGGGTTCATATGTTTGTAAATCTGACTGTGATGAAGTCAGTGCCTCACCAGCCATGAACCTCACCGCACGTCACTGATATATATATATATATACATATATATATATATATATATATATATATATATATATATATATATATATATATATATATATATATATATATATATATATATATATATCTTCCGAGCGCGATGATGTCACGTTATCGATGGGAAAATGCATTTTTAGACAAGATGGTTTGCCTGAGCAGCTAGGAGACACAGAGAGTAACAAGCGGTAGAAAATGGATTAGAAAGGACAGATTTAAAAAAAATATATTTAAAAAAAGTTCAAAATTCTTATTTTTTTTTAACTTGGAACTTCCCGCGGGCCGGATTCTGGACGCTGGTGGGTCCAAAACTAATTAACAGCAATAAACAACAGTTTACTTTTGATTAATTTTATGACCAGAAGTAGATTTGGGGAGGAAAGTGTGTGCATAAAAGTCAAAACCAACAACAAAGCAGTTCAAGTATATTTATAATAAGATATTTAAGGGGTTATTTTATGTTAGACTGACTGTTTTCATCTATTGGTACCTGTTTTTGTATATTTGAGATCCCAATAAGTCTCGAAAATTTGAACTCAAACCATGGAGGCATGATGGAGATATTTATAAAACAATCTTGCCTTCCCTCATACTTCCTCCAAACAAGAAGAAGTATTTATAGATGCTGCCGTGATGCTGCTAAACCAAACTAAACTTTTACAAAGTACATGTTGACATGTTGTTACCAGGTGACGGCCCTGGTATCGGTAACATTAGCACTAATGCTGATACAGCATGCCAGGTGTCCAGCCTGGTCCACCACTGATATTGTCCCCACAAGCACGTGATCTGGGGGTCACCATAGAAATGACACATTCTCCATATTACAAGTCAGTGCACCACGATGACATCATAGCTTCTTGAACAGCTTTGTATTTGTTGTTTTAAACAGAATACCTGAGCACAGGATGAGTGAAAGTTTAGAGCAGAGATGTGAGGAAAGATTAGTAGTGAAGAAGAAAAACATCTTTAACCGTGGTTGGAGTAAATAAATGATAAGCACAAACAGTGGGTGAAAAGCAGATATAAGCAGAAAAAGCACATTTAATTGAAATTCCCATCACCTGTTGTTTCGCGGGTCATGTTTCGCATATTGCCGTCTTTATCAAGGCGCCTCGTCTTTCTGTAGTTGTTCCAACCTGACCTTGCCCCGGCTTTTTGCATTCCAAACACAGGCGCATAACACAACACGCAAAGGGGCACCGTGGAAACAACTTTCACGCCACAGTAATTTGCTTTTATCTCCACAGCGGCAGGTTCAGAATGAAAATAGGGAGGGCGATAACGCCTTGAAAATCAAACCCCAAGTAATACGCAGAAGGCGTTTTAAAGTCTGAGCGGTTTTGAAGAAGCGTACACAACCTTGGAGTTTGAACGTAATGGTGTAAGCTCATGATTGACAACAAAACAAGTCTGATTGGTGCATGGAGGTCAACATTGAGGAGCTAAATTAGCCATTAACAGAATGCAATGCAAAGTGTCATCTCTTTTCTTATGAGAGTTTTTGAATAATGATAGGCATGACTACTAGTCTGAAATAAGTACATTTTCACCAATATAGTCAAAGCTGCAAAATGCAGTCAGTTTTCGGGTACGTTTATAGTAAAATAGAATAAAATAACGGTAGATTTGACCTTGCTGTGGATAGTGTTAGCCACGTGTACATGGGCAAGATTTATTTTCATCTGATCATAATTTGGATTAGAATGTCACTGCCACATGAAACCTAGGAAAATTATCCGTTTATGTCGTGGGTTTTCAAGGATCACACCTTAAATCGTTATATTAATTTTGACATGTACGGCACATACTGCAAACGGAAGTAGAAGAAGAAGAAGCTGTGAATCTGTCCATTTCTGCTTTTTTGACGTTGTCACGTTCTTTGTTTATCAATTCTTCCTTCTGTGTGTTACTTTTGTTTTATCTCTCTTTTTCATATAGAGCTGTTTTGAACCCACCATGTTGTGATATGTACGGGTTGGCATACTTTCTGTAGTCGCAGACGTTACCACGTTCTCTGTGCGTGATTGAGGCAGTTGGATTAGCTGTAAGGCCGTGAATGAAACTGGATCCCTCCTTATATTGTTACATCGACATTTGACACTCCATACCATACTTTTGTTTTTGCTAGTATCGGTTTTAGAGCAACAAACTCAACAGCATAATACGCTACTACCATGTTAAATGTCTCCCCTTGAATGGGGGGGAGACAGCAGCAAGACAATCGCTTCATTCCGAGACTATTAAATGTAGCCCCCTTCCACTACCAAAGCATAGCAGACGTGCAGACATGCGCAGTAAGGATCATTTCTACCCAAACTACAGAAGTGGTTACATGCGCTTCAATCTGATTGACTTTCGGCATAAACCACCCATCTCGATCCGAATGAAATTTTGATCGGAACGTGTGAGACCGTTTCAGAATATTCCGAATGGCGTGTTTACATGAAACATTTTTATTCCGGTTATGCTTTTAATCTGTCAAGACTAGGACTATGGTGTGGTTTGTTTTCCCGTGGTGCAAAGCGACTTGACCGAACAGGACGTGAAGGTAAGGACATGTTTAATATTTTAACTCAAAAAGCTCAAAAAGGTATAAACCAAAGGCGCTCACAGCGGAGGTAAAACAACTTGGCTATGAAAACAAAAGGCGCACACAAAGGCGGAGAACAAACTTAAGTACTGAAACAAAACTTGCAAACTATGGCATGAATAAAGAAAACTTACTTGGAACGAGAAAAGAGCATGAAAAAGAGCAGCATGGATCATCAGCATGAATAACAAGGGTGTGTAGAGGGTGATGTCGCCAGACTGACTTCCTGGCAACTATCGGTTTAAATAATAGTGACATGATTAGTGAAACAGGTGCGTGACTCAAAATGTGAAACAGGTGAAACTAATGGTTGCTATGGTGACAAAACAAGAGATTGAAACCAGGAACTAAAAAGCGTCCAAAAAACAAACAGCACATGGCCAAACAAAAACATGATCAACACAGACATGACATAATCGGATTATTTGTGTCCATGTGCACATAGCTACTGTCACACAGTAGGAAAAGTTGACTGTCTGAATCCTGCCAGGTTTCTGAGTTGTTTCTTTAGGTACTCACATGCATGCTTTATTTATGTAACTGTGGGGAAACTTTGGATTTGTTTAACTTTTGTCTGCTGTTGCACAAGTGAATATTTTGCTGAGCAGAACAAAAGCCATAGTTTTATTTGGATCAAATATAAATTGTGCGTGCTTGTAAAATATATATATATATTTTTTTATATAGTTCTGACATTTTATTCTTTATCAATTTAACAATAATGATAAATAACTGGAAAATTACTTAGTAGTAAATAATCCTTCAAAGAGAAAATCCTGAATCCAGACATGATCCAGATCACGCCCAAAATCAAATCAGTTTTTCCTTTTCCCATTTCTGATACTCCATTAAAGTGTCATCAAAATCAACGCACAACTTTTTGAGATATGTTGCTAACTAGCAGACAGACAAACCCCAGCAAATATATATCCTCCTGGCAAAGGTAATTACTCAGTGGCCTAGTGGTTAGAGTGTCCGCCCTGAGATCGGTAGGTTGTAAGTTCAAACCCCGGCCGAGTCATACCAAAGACTATAAAATGGGACCCATTACCTCCCTGCTTGGCACTCAGCATCAAGGGTTGGAATTGGGGGTTAAATCACCAAAAATGATTCCCGGGCGCGACCACCGCTGCTGCCCACTGCTCCCCTCACCTCCCAGGGGGTGATAAAGGGTGATGGGTCAAATGCAGAGAATAATTTCGCTACACCTAGTGTGTGTGTGACAATCATTGGTACTTTAACTTTAACTTTTAATTAAATTAAAGATGAAATTGCCAAGTCCATGCATGTTTGTTTTGTTAGTTGGTCTCAGCAGCTGGGCGCATTTGTTTTAATGAAATTAAATGGAGTGAACCCTCTTTTCAGTCATCCACTTTCTTTGTCTCTGTGGGTGGAAATGGAGCCACAAGCGTACGCACACAGAGACGTTGCAGCCTCGTATATTAGTAGAAAGAAATCACCCCCAAAATATAATCGCTGGCTCCTTATCCCATTTCTAAAAGTTTCATAAACATCTGCTAAAAATGTTGCTAACTAACAAACAGACAAACCCTTGGCGACTACTGGCGGAGGTTATAATAAAGACCCCGCACATGTCTTCTGCATTTAATGCATACTTTTTGAGGAGCAGTGGGACCAGATACAGGTTTCAGTTTAGCATCTTAGTCAGGGAAGCTGAACATACATGTGTGGGCGACCCTGGGAGCAAGGTGGGTGAAGTGTCTTGCCAAAGGACACAGTAGCAGTGAGTGGGATGGAGGAAGCCGGGATCGAATAGCAAATCCTCCGGCTGTTGTACGACCCGCTCAACCTCCTGAGTCACTGTCAGCTAGTTATTTACTTACAGTATACACTGTTTGCCACAGGACTGCAATCTATTTGTGGTGAGGCTCGTGGGAGGTGGGGTAGGGTTAGGCTGAGGGGCAAATGACAGAACTGGTCCCCTTTGCATAATTGCATATATGTGCATATAATGTTGAGGGAAGCTGAGGAAGACACACAAAGCGAGCAAAACATATTAAAAGCAAAAGAACTACAGAAATTGTGGCTATCAAACGACTGAACATTTTTATCACAATAGTCACATTTAGGTTTCACTAATATTCATAAGTGTACATTAGACAGACCCTTTTCAAGTTTTGAATACTATTAACATGGGGATGAACAATTTGTATTATGAAATTTTTTTTATTAAACATTATGCTCAACATGAAATGGATACAAACACTCTTTCACACACACACACACACACACACACACACACACACACACACACACACACACACACACACACACACATATACACACACTACCTCCCGCACAAACAAACATACAGTACAGGCCAAAAGTTTGGACACACCTTCTCGTTCAATGTGTTTTCTTTATTTTCATGACTATTTACATTGTAGATTGTCACTGAAGGCATCAAAACTATGAACTCATGTGGAGTTATGTACTTAACAAAAAAGGTGAAATAATTAAAATCATGTTTTATATTCTAGTTTCTTCAAAATAGCCACCATTTGCTCTGATTACTGCTTTGCACACTCTTGGCATTCTCTCGATGAGCTTCAAGAGGTAGTCACCTAAAATGGTTTTCACTTCACAAGTCAGAGCAAAGGGTGGCTATTTTGAAGAAACTAGAATATAAAACATGTTTTCAGTTATTTCACCTTTTTTTGTCAAGTACATAACTCCACTTGTGTTCATTCATAGCTTTGATGCCTTCAGTGACAATCTACAATGTAAATAGTCATGAAAATAAAGAAAACGCATTGAATGAGGAGATGGTGTGTCCAAACTTTTGGCCTGTACTGTACAGCTCACACACATTTACCACTTCTGACACAGGCTTACTTTAAAAACAAACTTACTATAAATGATAATATGACAATGACAATACCTTCTTAGTCTTCTTGACAGTCTGGTCATGTGACTGTTTTGGGCGGCCCTTCTTACTCCACAAAATTGAACGGTCACAGAATTTGGCCTGTTAAAGAAAATTAGCGTTGCCTCGGCTGGTTTTATTATCCCATTAACTTTGACAGAAATACAAATTAACTTTTTTCCGTCGATTGTTTCCGTGAGTGCTTTTAAACAGTGGGACCCGCTGCTCGTTCAGTAGAGCGATACATACTTTCATGTCAGTCTTAAGGTCCACAATAACACTACAAAAGTCAGCTACTGTATTTTCCAGACTATAAGCCGCTGCTTTTTGCTTCGGCTTGAACCCTGCAGCTTATAAAACGGTGCGGCTAATTTATGAGTTTTTTTATGCGAACAGTCATAATGTTTTGTATTCAACAAATAGTTTTCATGTAACACCGACAGAGAAACTGAAATGATGTGTTATTGTTTGTGCTATGGCTCCATATTTTTAAGTTTGCTTAAAAAAGGAGTTCCTGTTTCGTGCCTTGAACCAGATGTACATCTCGTTTCGTCTACTATGCGTCCATAGCTTTCTGCTCGAAAATACTCTTCATTCATCACTCTAAGCAACCTTTGTAAGTTTTACAATATATCTAAAACTATATTTACTAAACTGTACCATGTGTGATGTCCGTAGGAGTGTTTTCATGCATACTTGTACTTGCTATCGTAATGTAATCAAGATAGCGTTGTCAGCATTAGCGAATATTTACAAGTGTCTGTGTTAGTATTATTAACTTATAATGGTATTCCTTTTGGATTGTTTCAGTTTCATAAATTTACCAAAACATCAGGATGGACTTATTGAGTCTGTTTAGCTGATAGGAGAAGTACCTTCAAGAGTTATTGGGTCCATGATGATGACTTATGTTTTGTTTGATCCCCCGTTTTACTGCTGTGTGACAGGTACCGTTTGGAAACAATTGAGGTATGTAAATAAATAATTACAAAATCTTTTGTGCCAGTATATATCTGTGATTTATTGTCCGGTGTGGCTAATATTTGTAAAAATATATATTTATTCAAAAAATGTGTTGGGTGCCCTCTATAGTCCAGAAAGTAGAGTAGATGTGTCGCTTTTTGGAAAAAGAGGATCTAAAAGAGTTTGAATACTCGCTAAATATAACAACAAAGTCGCTAAATTGGCAACACTTATATCTCTTGCTGCGTCTTTGACGAATGAGGTGTGTTTTATTATATTGTGTTTGTGAGTGAGGGAGAACGGGTAGTGCCAAATCTGTTACTTTATTATTTGGGTTATGGAAAGCACTAGTAAGGTAAACAATTGGGGGATGCCGAGTAGGATGCATTGTGTTAGTCTACAGTATGTCAACGCATTGTACTTTTTCCCACTTTTCAAAACAACTATGTTGATGATCAACTTTGCCCCCTGTTTTGTGTCATTGTATTAAAAAATTAGACAAGAAAAGCTTCACACTGCCATTACAGAGAAACCAAGAGACCAAATAATGAAAAAAGAAGGACTCAGACATCCAAAAGAGCAGAAAACAAAGTGGAGACAAAATTGGGGGGAAAATGCAGGAGTACTGTCGATAGTAAATCCAATCAAGCCTCTTTTGGGTGCATCAATAGACATTGTTCGAAGATGGCTGCCTTTCCCTCGGCTTGAGTGAGGCGAGCGCGCGAGCTAAACCCCAAATAATGCCAAGACGAGGGCAGCATGGCGAATGAGAGCACTGCCAGCCAGCAGATTAGCACCAGCAAAAGGATTCATTCACACAACGCGGTGGGCATGTTACAGAGAGAAAGTCACCTATTGGATTGCACGGATTATGGATTTATCCCATGTGATGGTACTGTCCTAGTGCAGCTGCTGAGGATTCACTCGTCGTCTAAAGCTAGAGGACACGAGTGTGTTCAGTCTGGGCTTCCCTGCTTAGGCTGCTGCCCCCGCGACCCGACCTCGGATAAGCGGAAGAAGATGGATGGATGGATATATATATATATATATATATATATATATATATATATATATATATATATATATATATATATATATATATATATATGTATATATATATATTCATACATTGATATGTACATGTTTATGTTTATGCATATATGTATATATAAATATATATATGTAGCATATATTTGTAGGTGTGTGTATATATATATATATATATATATAATTTTGTAGGCCCCAACTCAAGAACTCTACAGAGCTGAGTGAATACATATGAACTCTTAAAGACAATAAAATTGATCACGCCATTACATGGCGAATTGTCGCATCCAGCTCACCATACAACAGTGCAGCTAAAAGATGTAACCTGTGCCTGAAAGAAAAATTCTTTATTATATACCACCCCAGCATGTCTACTTTGAACAAACGTAACAAACTGGTCTCATCATACAGACACAGAAGCAAGGTGCTACTGTGTAACAATGGCCACACCACCATGTAATGTACCCTATATATACATGTAACAGCCACAGACACTTCAATAAAATCAGGGACACCTGCGAAACAGGCTTGTAGGGATGATATAGCCTAAGTGTTTTTTCCTGACCTAACGTAAATTCCGCTCTACCCCGGTATTGAACACTGTATAATGGATAAACCACAGAAATCTCGACTATATACATATATATATATATATATATATATATATATATATATATATATATATATATATATATATTTATATATATATATATATATATATATATATATATATATATATTTATATATATATATATATATATATATATATATATATATATATATATATATATATATATATATATATATATATATATATTTATATATATACATATATATATATATATATATATATATATATATATATATATATATATATATATATATATATATATATATATATATATATATATTTATATATATACATATATATATATATATATATATATATATATACATATATATATATATATATATATATATATATATATATATATCCATCCATCCATCCATCCATCTTCTTCCGCTTATCCGAGGTCGGGTCGCGGGGGCAGCAGCCTAAGCAGGGAAGCCCAGACTTTCCTCTCCCCAGCCACTTCGTCCAGCTCCTCCCGGGGGATCCCGAGGCGTTCCCAGGCCAGCCGGGAGACATAGTCTTCCCAACGTGTCCTGGGTCTTCCCCGTGGCCTCCTACCGGTCGGACGTGCCCGAAACACCTCCCGAGGGAGGCGTTAGGGTGGCATCCTGACCAGATGCCCGAACCACCTCATCTGACTCCTCTCGATATGGAGGAGCAGCGGCTTTACTTTGAGCTCCCCCCGGATGACAGAGCTTCTCACCCTATCTCTAAGGGAGAGCCCCGCCACCCGGCGGAGGAAACTCATTTCGGCCGCTTGTACCCGTGATCTTGTCCTTTCGGTCATGACCCAAAGCTCATGACCATAGGTGAGGATGGGAACGTAGATCGACCGGTAAATCGAGAGCTTTGCCTTCTGGCTCAGCTCCTTCTTCACCACAACGGATCGATACAGCGTCCGCATTACTGAAGATGCATCACCGATCCGCCTGTCGATCTCACGATCCACTCTTCCCTCACTCGTGAACAAGACTCCGAGGTACTTGAACTCCTCCACTTGGGGCAAGATCTCCTCCCCAACCCGGAGATGGCACTCCACCCTTTTCCGGGCGAGAACCATGGACTCGGATTTGGAGGTGCTGATTCCCATCCCAGTCACTTCACACTCGGCTGTGAACCGATCCAGTGAGAGCTGAAGATCTTGGCCAGATGAAGCCATCAGGACCACATCATCTGCAAAAAGCAGAGACCTAATCCTGCAGCCACCAAACCAGATACCCTCAACGCCCTGACTGCGCCTAGAAATTCTGTCCATAAAGGTTATGAACAGAATCGGTGACAAAGGGCAGCCCTGGCGGAGTCCAACCCTCACTGGAAACGTGTCCAACTTACTGCCGGCAATGCGGACCAAGCTCTGACACCGATTTTACAGGGAGCGAACCGCCACAATAAGACAGTCCGTTACCCCATACTCTCTGAGCACTCCCCACAGGACTTCCCGGGGTACACGGTCGAATGCCTTCTCCAAGTCCACAAAGCACATGTAGACTGGTTGGGCAAACTCCCATGCACCCTCAAGGACCCTCCCGAGAGTATAGAGCTGGTCCACAGTTCCACGACCAGGACGAAAACCACACTGTTCCTCCTGAATCCGAGGTTCGACTATCCGGCGTAGCCTCCTCTCCAGTACACCTGAATAGACCTTACCGGGAAGGCTGAGGAGTGTGATCCCACGATAGTTGGAACACACCCTCCGGTTCCCCTTCTTAAAGAGAGGAACCACCACCCCGGTCTGCCAATCCAGAGGTACCGCCCCCGATGTCCACGCGATGTTGCAGAGTCTTGTCAACCAAGACAGCCCCACAACATCCAGAGCCTTAAGGAACTCCGGGCGGATCTCATCCACCCCCGGGGCCTTGCCACCGAGGAGCTTTTTAACTACCTCGGCAACCTCAGCCCCAGAAATAGGAGAGCCCACCACAGATTCCCCAGGCCCTGCTTCCTCATAGGAAGACGTGCTGGTAGGATTGAGGAGGTCTTCGAAGTATTCTCTCCACCGATCCACAACATCCGCAGTCGAGGTCAACAGAGCACCATCCCCACCATACACGGTGTTGACACTGCACTGCTTCCCCTTCCTGAGGCGGCGGATGGTGGTCCAGAATTGCTTCGAAGCCGTCCGGAAGTCTTTTTCCATGGCCTCACCGAACTCCTCCCATGTCCGAGTTTTTGCCTCCGCGACCGCTGAAGCCGCACACCGCTTGGCCTGTCGGTACCTGTCTGCTGCGTCAGGAGTCCCATGAGCCAAAAGAACCCGATAGGACTCCTTCTTCAGCTTGACGGCATCCCTCACCGCCGGTGTCCACCAACGGGTTCTAGGATTACCGCCACGACAGGCACCAACTACCTTGCGGCCACAGCTCCAATCGGCCGCCTCGACAACAGAGGTACGGAACATCGTCCACTCGGACTCAATGTCCAGCGCCTCCCTCGGGACATGTTCAAAGTTCTTCCGGAGGTGGGAATTGAAACTCTCTCTGACAGGAGACTCTGCCAGGCGTTCCCAGCAAACCCTCACAATGCGTTTGGGCCTGCCAGGTCTGTCCGGCATCCTCCCCCACCATCGCAGCCAACTCACCACCAGGTGGTGATCGGTAGAAAGCTCCGCCCCTCTCTTCACCCGGGTGTCCAAAACATGAGACCGCAAATCCGATGACACAACTACAAAGTCGATCATGGAACTGCGGCCTAGGGTGTCCTGGTGCCAAGTGCACATATGGACACCCTTATGTTTGAACATGGTGTTTGTTATTGACAATCCGTGACGAGCACAAAAGTCCAATAACAAAACACCACTCAGGTTCAGATCCGGGCGGCCATTCTTCCCAATCACGCCTCTCCAGGTTTCACTGTCGTTGCCAACATGAGCGTTGAAGTCCCCCAGTAGAACGAGGGAATCACCCGGGGGCGCACTCTCCAGTACTCCCTCGAGTGAATCCAAAAAGGGTGGGTAATCTGAACTGCCGTTGGGCGCGTAAGCACAAACAACAGTCAGGACCCGTCCCCCCACCCGAAGGCGGAGGGAGGCTACCCTCTCGTCCACCGGGTTGAACTCCAACGTGCAGGCTTTGAGCCGAGGGGAAACAAGAATTGCCACCCCAGCCCGTCGCCTCTCATTGCCGGCAACGCCAGAGTGGAAGAGAGTCCAGCCCCTGTCAAGAGAACTGGTTCCAGAGCCCTTGCTGTGCGTCGAAGTGAGTCCGACTATATCTAGCCGGAACTTCTCCACCTCACGCACTAGCTCAGGCTCCTTCCCCCCCAGCGAGGTGACGTTCCACGTCCCAAGAGCTAGCTTCTGTAGCCGAGGATCGGACCGCCAAGTGCCCTGCCCTCGGCTGCCGCCCAGCTCACATTGCACCCGACCTCTATGGCCCCTGCTATGGGTGGTGAGCCCATTGGAGGGGGGACCCACGTTGCCTCTTCGGGCTGTGCCCGGCCGGGCCCCATGGGGACAGGCCCGGCCACCAGGCGCTCGCCATCGTGCCACACCTCCGGGCCTGGCTCCAGAGGAGGGCCCCGGTGACCCGCGTCCGGGCGAGGGAAATCTGGGTTCCTTGTTCGTGTTCTTCATAGAGGTCTTATATATATATATATATATATATATATATATATATATATATATATATATATATATATATATATATATATATATGTACATATGTATATACATATATATATATATATATATATATATATATATATATATATATATATATATATATATATACAGGTAAAAGCCAGAAAATTAGAATATTTTGAAAAACTTGATTTATTTCAGTAATTGCATTCAAAAGGTGTAACTTGTACATTATATGTATTCATTGCACACAGACTGATGCATTCAAATGTTTATTTCATTTAATTTTGATGATTTGAAGTGGCAACAAATGAAAATCCAAAATTCCGTGTGTCACAAAATTAGAATATTACTTAAGGCTAATACAAAAAATTGATTTTTAGAAATGTTGGCCAACTGAAAAGTATGAAAATGAAAAATATGAGCATGTACAATACTCAATACTTGGTTGGAGCTCCTTTTGCCTCAATTACTGCGTTAATGCGGCGTGGCATGGAGTCGATGAGTTTCTGGCACTGCTCAGGTGTTATGAGAGCCCAGGTTGCTCTGATAGTGGCCTTCAACTCTTCTGCGTTTTTGGGTCTGGCATTCTGCATCTTCCTTTTCACAATACCCCACAGATTTTCTATGGGGCTAAGGTCAGGGGAGTTGGCGGGCCAATTTAGAACAGAAATACCATGGTCCGTAAACCAGGCACGGGTAGATTTTGCGCTGTGTGCAGGCGCCAAGTCCTGTTGGAACTTGAAATCTCCATCTCCATAGAGCAGGTCAGCAGCAGGAAGCATGAAGTGCTCTAAAACTTGCTGGTAGACTGCTGCGTTGACCCTGGATCTCAGGAAACAGAGTGGACCGACACCAGCTGGACTGCTGCTGAGTGGTCCAAAGTCATGTTTTCTGACGAAAGCAAATTTTGCATTTCCTTTGGAAATCGAGGTCCCAGAGTCTGGAGGAAGACAGGAGAGGCACAGGATCCACGTTGCCTGAAGTCTAGTGTAAAGTTTCCACCATCAGTGATGGTTTGGGGTGCCATGTCATCTGCTGGTGTCGGTCCACTCTGTTTCCTGAGATCCAGGGTCAACGCAGCCGTCTACCAGCAAGTTTTAGAGCACTTCATGCTTCCTGCTGCTGACCTGCTCTATGGAGATGGAGATTTCAAGTTCCAACAGGACTTGACGCCTGCACACAGCGCAAAATCTACCCGTGCCTGGTTTACGGACCATGGTATTTCTGTTCTAAATTGGCCCGTCAACTCTCCTGACCTTAGCCCCATAGAAAATCTGTGGGGTATTGTGAAAAGGAAGATGCAGAATGCCAGACCCAAAAACGCAGAAGAGTTGAAGGCCACTATCAGAGCAACCTGGGCTCTCATAACACCTGAGCAGTGCCAGAAACTCATCGACTCCATGCCACGCCGCATTAACGCAGTAATTGAGGCAAAAGGAGCTCCAACCAAGTATTGAGTATTGTACATGCTCATATTTTTCATTTTCATACTTTTCAGTTGGCCAACATTTCTAAAAATCCCTTTTTTGTATTAGCCTTAAGTAATATTCTAATTTTGTGACACACGGAATTTTGGATTTTCATTTGTTGCCACTTCAAATCATCAAAATTAAATGAAATAAACATTTGAATGCATCAGTCTGTGTGCAATGAATAAATATAATGTACAAGTTACACCTTTTGAATGCAATTACTGAAATAAATCAAGTTTTTCAAAATGTTCTAATTTACTGGCTTTTACCTGTATGTATGTATATATATATATATGTGTATGTATATATATATATATATATATATATATATATATATATATATATATATATATATATATATATATATATATATGTATATATATATATATATATACATATCCCCTCTTAACAACACCCCCAACCATCGCCCCCCCCACCTCCCGAAATCGGAGGTCTCAAGGTTGGCAAGTATGAATAGCAACGCTATTTTACAGACAGCACAGGCTGTTAAGTGTGAGGTATTTAGATTTTAGGAAATCAGGCCCATAATGTGCAAAAGTATTGAGACAAGCTATCATTCTGGGAAGACTTTATCCAAGATTTGTGAAGTCAGTGGTCACAATCTCTCTTTTAGTTTAAGGTATGTAATGGCCTTCTTCCCCACCGCGCCATAATATTCCTCGCTCTGTGTACCGGGCGACAGTCATGCAGCCATTTATTCCCTCTTCCCCTTGAATATTCCAAAATAATCCACTGTTATCTCTGCCCCCGCTGTCCAGCTCCTTCCTGTCGCCCCTCCTCCTTGCAGCATTTGCTAAGATGACAGGAGGGTGTTTTTCCTTTGTTGGCGAGCTGCTCGCATATTCTCTCGTCTGTTGACAGGTAAAAGACATGAAAGGCACTAAAAGACCGAGCGCCATGGAATCCTCTGGAGGGAGGAGAGGCGACGAGGACGGGGAGTGGGAGAGATGAAGGCGGCGGGGGGAGGGAAATGATAAGGTGCTAAAGCTTGGCTACAGGTAAAGCATTTAGTGATAGCGAGAGGCGGCGGGTTGAGTCATGGGGGAGGAGGCTCGGCAGTCCGTGACCTCGGTTAAGTCTCTTGGACGGCGTGCTGATGCGTGAAACCTGAGCACACGCAGCATCAGCACGCCTCACTTACTGAACACAGCGGAGGTCTGACACAGGGCACACACACACACACACATCACGTCCACAAGTGTTGCACTTCCAGTGACACGCTTAGCTCGTGTGTTGCATCCCCAAGATCAACGCTGAGCAGAGAAGGTCAGATCAGGCCTCGGGGGCCACACCCCTGACGACCCCCTCAGCGGCTCTCCGCCACCGCCACAGCGTGTGTGTTCGATTGGCGCCCGGCCATGCCAAGCGCTTGTTTTGCAGCCTCGCTCTGTTGTGTGATTCACAACACGCCTCGGGCAGGTCAGACTATAATCCCGACTCGCTCGCATTGCATCCTGCTGCTCGTGCGCGAGTGGACGGCGCTAAAAAGCAGCGCCGTCCAATCAGCAAGAGTTAATTGAGACAAATGAGCCAATGAGGAAATGTCAGGGAGTCAAGGGAAAAAGGCACCGCCAGCAGCTGACTTTACTGCGCGCAGCCAATTGAATGAATGCTGTTGTTGTGTTGCTTTGTGCGCGTGGCTTTGTTGAAAAGCAGGATTGTTGAGCTGCGTTTGTACAGTGGTGTGCCGTCAGGGCCAGCAAGGCCTTCTCTGCTGGCCTAACAGAACCAGAAATCATGATCATAATTACAGATAAAAAAATGGTATTTACTTTCCCTAAATATCAAATATTATTCATATTCTCTTCATGTCATATTATGCTCCTTCCAGTGCTGTTGTTTTTAGTTTTAGTTTGTATCCAATCAGAATTCAGCTAGCTTATGTTGCCATGCTGTATGAAATCTGCCCGGGGCCTTCAGAATCATCAATGCGGGCGTCCGTGCACTGTAAGGGAACGGGGACATACAGGTGATAGACAGTTGCGATAGCCAATCAGATCACGAGGTGTTGTCAGTAAGGCCTTCGAGCTGTCCCTGACACTTACGCGTCCTGTGATTGGATACTCATCAGGACCGTTAGCGGATGAATTTGAGAACAAATAGAGTTGAGAGACAGTTGCGATAGCCGATCAGATCACAAGTTGTTGACAGTAGCTGTTCTGTTACAACTAGAAGTTGTAAACTCTTGTTGTTAAAGGGGGCGGCATGGCGTGGTGGGTAGAGCGGCCGTGCCAGAAACCTGAGGGCTGCCTCTTGACATCCAAATCACTGCCATTGTGTCCTTGGGCAGGACACTTCACCCTTACCCGCAGTGCCGCTCACACTGGTGAATGAATGATAGGTGGTGGTCGGAGGGGCCGTAGGCGCAAACTGGCAGCCACATTTCCGTCAGTCTACCCCAGGTCAGCTGTGGCTATGAAAGTAGCTTACCACCACCAGGTGTTAACGAATGATGGGTTCTCACTTCTCTGTGAAGCGCTTTGAGTGTCTAGAAAAGCACTATATAAATCTAATCCATTATTATTATTATTATAAAAGTGTGTCATGCTTGTCATTTAATTAACATTGTTACATGTGTATTTGTCGTCATCATGTGGTCAGGGCAGTTAATATATATTTGAGAAGTGTGTACTCTGAATCAAACTTTATTGCCCGGAAGTTCCATAAGCCAAGCAGATAAATTCACGGTATGTGTTTTAATTGCTGATGCGTTATAATTTATTTTTTAAATGCACCAGAAAATAACCCGTTTTGTATGCTGTTGATGTGATTCAATGGCAGTAGGGCGTAAATGTGTTCCTGTATAGTATTTCTCCAGCAATGATCATGTTTGGGTCCCACATCAACCTTAAGAAAGTCAGTGACTTCACTATAAAAGTGGGTGACATTGTTATCACCAGGAAGGATGAAGTCACCTACCTAGGTTCCATTCTAGAGGCTAATCTTTCCTGTGATAAAATGGCAACCAAGGTAATCAAAAAGGTCAACCAACAAACGAGATTTCTCTATAGAATCTCCTCTCTGGTCAACAAAAGCACCATGAGGATTCTAGCGGGAACTCTCGTTCAACCCTTTTTCGATTACGCATGCACCTCCTGGTACCCTAGCACCTCCAAAACCCTCAAATCTAGACTCCAAACATCCCAGAACAAGCTAGTCAGATTACTTCTAGACCTCCACCCCAGATCCCACCTCACTCCTACCCACTTCTGTAAAGTGGGCTGACTCAGGGTGGAGGACAGAGTAAAACAACTTACACTGAGCCTAGTCTATAAAATCCACTACACCTCCCTGATACCGAAGTACATGTCAAACTACTTCCTTAACGTAAATGACCGCCATAACCACAACACCAGGGGTAGCTCCACTAACCACGTTAAACCCAGATTCCGTTCTAACAAAGGTCTTAACTCATTCTCTTTCTATGCCACATCGATGTGGAATGCGCTCCCAATAGGTGTAAAAGAAAGGGCATCTCTATCCTCCTTCAAAAACCGCAATAAAAGTACACCTCCAGGCAACTTCAACCCTAAACTAACACCCTCCCCGGATTGTTAATAATCAAATGTAAACAATCAAATGTAGATACTTTTCTTATGCCTTCTGATCTCTCTCTCTCTCTCTATATGTCCACTACTTGCTGTACATATCCTACCAAGTCAGACCTACACTGTTTCAATATCCATTTTTCTGTTCTCAATTGTTGATGACTGATGATAACAACCAACCCTAACCCCCCCCCAACCCCCCCACCCCACCCACCCCCCGGATTGTAAATAATGTAAATAATTCAATGTATGCACCCTGATGATTATCTTGTGTGATGACTGTATTATGATGATAGTATATATCTGTATCATGAATCAATTTAAGTGGACCCCGACTTAAACAAGTTGAAAAACTTATTCGGGTGTTGCCATTTAGTGGTCCATTGTACGGAATATGTACTTCACTGTGCAACCTACTAATAAAAGTCTCAATCAATCAATCAATGGTGACATCAATTATGGTATTTTGAGAGGTAATCATTGAAGTCAAAGATCACTGAAGGCCTAGGTGGGAAACGCACGGCCCGCCACTGCGTTTGCATACCATTCACCTGCGCCCTTGGGTACACATCCATGTGCACTCATACACACAGCAGACGTGCACAAGCGCACGTATTTGTTAATCAAATCGGCAGTTTTAATGAGTCCCTTCCTCCCTCCTACCGCTCTGTGCCCGGTGTCGGGCCGTGTGCTCTTGTCTCTCCTAACGCCGCACTCGATCTGGTGTGTTTGATATGGCGACACATGAAGGGTTGGGAGATGCAGGTAGCAGAGCTGAGTGACTATAAAAAGCCTCATCAGATGTGCGTCGTCGATGCGTTCCCTCTGCTGAGAGTGGCGGCGCTTGTGTTGTCAGTGCTTGAAAGCAGGTGTGCCACAAGGCATTCTGGGAGCGTTGTTATATGACGGCACATCAGTTTGTCAGCTCCGGCCAGCCCCCCCCCCCCCACCTGGGTGTGTGTGTGTGTGTGTGTGCGTGTGTGTGTGTGTGTGTGTGTGTGTGTGTGTGTGTCAGCCACAAAAAAGGCTTTGCAGACATTTAAAAGGGAAATCCATTCTGAATCAGGTGTGACAGCGGTGAAGCAAGCAGGCGGGGAGGAGGGGTGCACCAGGCTTGATTTGTGAATATTAAAACGCCCGCACTCTCAAAGCACAACATGCGAGCGCCAAGAGGCTCCAGAAGACGCCATCAAGAGAAATATTTCCTGCGCTTCAGTAGTCATCAATTTTAATGAGTTGGTTGGGATAGATGTCTGTCACGTTCAATGTGTCGACTCACGGGGGGATGAAGCCAACAAAACAAAGCAGATTTCCAAATCATTTTGTCAGAAGGAGAGTCGCCCGTCTCCCGTTGCTATAATGACACCACGTCTACTATCTTAGAGGACTATTGTGGACCAGCCAGGACAGCTTTGTGTAAGCGCAACCTTTTTGACACACTAAAGCAGGGGTGTCAAACTTGTTTCCATTGAGGGCCACATTGCAGTTATGGCTGCCCTCAGAGAGTAATGTATGAATATAAAAGTATAAGTATTCACCTCATGATTGTATTGTACAATTGCATATGCATTTGATCATTATATATTCAGTTGCCATAATGTTATCGTAGAATTTATGGTGTTTTTTTACAGCAAAATGGTAAAAGGGTACCACTGTTTTTTATGGTAAAATTCTGGCAACTGAGCAGACATTTTTTTTACCGTAAAATATATTGTCATTTCTATAATGTACATATTTTTAGATAGCTTGCTTTGAAATCGTAAGTCAATATTATTTTATTTATTGTAATGTATGATGATATAATTATAATGATATAATAATTGTTACAATATTAGGAAACACAAAACTAATAGTTCATTATTATTACAGATTATAAAGACTTTGAAACCTAAATTCATACATATGTAACTAACATTACATTATTAACATTAACATTACAGATTCATAGAAAAGTCAAACAGATATTTGAGTATTAATTTTTCTTTGAAGATTTTTTTTTTTATAATGTATGATAATATAACATTTGTTACATTATTAGATAATGCATCCATCCATCCATTTACTACCGCTTGTCCCTTTTGGGATTGCGGGGGGGTGCTGTAGCCTATCTTAGCTGCATTCGGGCGGTAGGCGGGGTACACCCTGGACAAGTCGCCACCTCATCGCAGGGCCAACACAGATAGACAGACAACATTCACACTCACATTCACACACTATGGCCAATTTTAGTGCTGCCAATCAATATTTTAATTTCTACAAAATGTGTTTTTTGCCTTTTTTTATATTTATGATATTAGGGAAAAAATGACCTGCATGGACACAGGAGGACTTTGATAGCAAAACAACTATTTCAATGAGTAATAGATATAGTAGTTGTTGCTTGTGTATAGTTCTTATGTACTATTGACTTTGTTTTGATGAAACAATTGTATGTCATAAAAGAGAATAATGAACCAGTGTAGATATTGTGTTGATATCATTGCACTGTCAATATCAGCCGCCATAAATACATTTTAATAACCACAGGTAATACAGGTGATCAATATTGGCCCATCTCACTCCTGGAGGATTTTTTTTTGTTCAACTTTAGAGCTCTATTTTTCCAAAATATCGTAATTGTTGTGTAACTCTATGTTCCTCTGCACTTCTAAATGCTCCTTTAAGCGAAGCATCTATTGTATT
This sequence comes from Nerophis lumbriciformis, assembly GCF_033978685.3. Classification (NCBI taxonomy): domain Eukaryota; kingdom Metazoa; phylum Chordata; class Actinopteri; order Syngnathiformes; family Syngnathidae; genus Nerophis; species Nerophis lumbriciformis. The sequence continues at coordinate 33,474,916 of NC_084553.2, read as the reverse complement.
ATCCAGTGACGTGCGGTGAGGTTCATGGCTGGTGAGGCACTGACTTCATCACAGTCAGATTTACAAACATATGAACCCTAAAGAGTATCTTATTCACCATTTGATTGGCAGCAGTTAACGGGTTATGTTTAAAAGCTCATACCAGCATTCTTCCCTGCTTGGCACTCAGCATCAAGGGTTGGAATTGGGGGTTAAATCACCAAAAATTATTCCCGGGCGCCGCGCCGCTGCAGCCCACTGCTCCCCTCACCTCCCAGGCGGTGATCAAGGGGATGGGTCAAATGCAGACGACAAATTTCATTACACCTAGTGTGTGTGTGACAATCATTGGTACTTTAACTTAACTTTAACTTTACACACACAAACTGTAGCACACAAAAAAGCACATTTAATTAAAAAAAACGTTATTATGGTCTTACCTTTACTTATAAATGAAGTCCATGCGCAGCTCCTTTTGAACAAAAGCATCGATAACTTGTTTATAGAAGTCTTCCTTATCTTTCTTCAGTTTTAAAAGTCTCTCTGTCTCGATGGAGATCTTTCTGTAAGTATTACCTCCTGCTTCGATTGAAAGTCCAGTTTAGAAAACTGTTTTATTTTAGATATGTAATCCTCCATGTTAATAGTCCAGGCGAGAGGAAAAATAAACGATCGCTGCTAACTGTTGCTGCTTGTTGTCACTTCTTCTGCAACCGAGTAGTCGCAAGAATGATCTCTGGGATCACTACCGCCCTCTACCACCAGGAGGCGGGATTTCTGCGAGCCTCACACAGTGCGTCTTCGCAGTAGTTTTATGATTGCTCAGCACAAGAAATACGTTACACACATTCAGTTGTTGAAAAAATACACTGTACATTATATACCTCAGCTAACTAAACTATGAAAATGTATAATATAATTCAAATAGCAATACGGTCTCACTGCACAGCAGGCCAGCAGTTAGCCGAGTCATTGCGCAATTTATGGTGAGGCTCAACTCAGTGACGTGCCTCAACTGGCTGCTGACTCACCACAAGTCTCTTCTCAGTATTTGCGGCAAATGTGAAAATTCAGCGATTTTGAATAAAAAATAATTTACAACTGGTGAAGTTAAATGGAAAATAACTTTATAGTATAATCACTGGATACATATAACAATTTAATTTATTTTTTTTCTTTTTCAATTTTTTTTCTTTCCATGATGGCACGTGAGGCCCCGCCTCACCTGCCTCCCCTGACTGCACGTCACTGGTATTATCCCTACCTTCAGTTTAGTGTATTGCAATGAGTCTTTGGTGGCGTGATTATATCACCACATGTGTGAAGGCTGATTCTGTGTGTGTTATTGTTTGGCAAGTGTGTGAGGAGCATGTCTGGTATGCCATAACTAAGTATGACATGTTGGGTTGCTTTAAGAAAATCATTACAAAGAGGTGTGTTGAGCTGTCATGACACCAGGAGATAATAAGGCCAGGTGGTTGGCGTTCTGTCACTGACTAGTTATGTCATGTCAAATTTACCCTAACGTGAACCCACCCTTCTACTTTGAAGTACAAGGAGTTGTCCTAAAAAATCCTGAAGCTAATGAATTAATTAGCTAATTATCAAATTAGCTCTTTGATGTAGGTGGAGCTGGTAAAACCCTTTGTAAACACGCTACATAAATATCACCTAAGAACTGTAAGCAACAGTAGCTATGTGCACAAGGACACATTTACCCAGGTTAAAAACCTAACCGGAATAGAAATGCTTCATGTAAACACACCATTGGTAATATTCTGACACGATCACACACGTTCGGATCAAAATTTAATTCCGATCGAGACGGGTGTTTTATGCCAATAGTCATTCAGATTGTAGCGCATGAAAACACACCTTCCAAAATTCCGGTGCGAATTATTCTTACTGCGCATGTCTTTGATGTCAGCTATACTTTGGTGGTACAAGTGGGACTAAATTTAGTATTCTCAGATTGAAGCGTTTGTTTTGTTGCTGTCTCCCCCCATTCAACATGTACAGCTGTAGCGTTATATACTGTTGAGTTGGTTGCTTTAAAACAAGGGTGTCAAAGTCATTTTAGCTCCGTGGCCGCATGGAGGAAAATCTATTCCCATGTGGACTGGATGGGTAAAATCCTGGCATAATAACTTACAATTATGACAATTTCAGATGGTTTTCTTTGTTTTACTTCGGCCCAAAATAAAACCGGCACATTCTGAATATGTACATATTACAAATAATCCTCTTGACAAAACACTTCAAGTTATTTGAAAATTCTGAGGGAAAAATTGGTGCAGTTTCAAAAACACCATGAAGAACACAATGAATTTAGACTTTGTCTCAGTGTATCTACAAGGCAATTCAACTTTAAGTCACAGCCCATCTAGGATTGAACAAAAAAAATGAATTAAAGCAAGAATAAAAACAATATTATGTATCAACTACTTCACTGTTAATTTCCACATTTTAATCATGTGCTAACTCAACAAACCATAAAAATTGAGGTAGAAACTATTCAAGAGGGTTGAGTTACTCCCTGCCCTCTAGGAATCACTGTGTATTGATGGAAAAATAAAATGTGCAATGTGTGAACAATGTTAACAAACCAAACCAAACAGCATTTTAATTGGGGTTACCAATTATTTATTTTACTCATGTTTGTTTGATGTTGGGTCGAGGGGGAAGAGTCGCAGCCCCGCTTTACCGTGTACCTCTTGCTTGGTATACTTGCTCACCCGGTATAAACTATTAGCTTACCTAAAAAACTTGCTATTGCGACATCCCGTGGACACAATTAGAACAGTAGTTTCTTTGATTTAAAAATGCAGCTCAACTTTACACTAATCAAACCCACTTGCGAACAGCTTCAATCCGGCCCACGGGCCACATGTTTGACATTTTTGCTTTAAAACAAGACTAGCAAAAACAAGAGTATGGTCTGGAGTGACATGTATCGATGCAACAAAAAAAAAGGCATCCAGTTGTTGTCTTAACAAGCTGTTTTATTCATGGCATTACAGCTACTCCAAATGCTAACTGCTAGCCTGAGACACATTCCAAGAATGTCGTAACATGAAGACGTGCTGCAAGTTATACATATTGCAACATAAAGGGCGCAGAACAGCTACATTTCAAAAAGAGAGGTAAAACAAAAGTAGTGAACAGAACGAAAAAATTATAAATAAATACCGTGATAACATTGGACAAGCAGAAATGCACAAAACCATGTTTTTTTTACAGTTGACGTCTACTGCTTCTTCAGCATTTGCAGTGAGCGAACAAAACAATAACACACCTTTAAATTTATGTTAGGTTCTGCGCATGTCAAAATAAAGTATTCCAATTTAATGTGTGATGCATGAAAATGCACGTCATAATCAGATCATTTTTTAGGGTCCATGTACACAGTAACATTCTAATCCGAATGAAGATCAGATTAAATAAATGTCCATGTACACGTGGCTATTGACACATTGGAAGTCTCACTGGCCACTTCATTATGTACACCTTTGGTGATCTAATATACATGCTGTATTAAAAAATTATAAAATAATGCCCTGTGTGGTTTCTAAAATATGTATATTATTGTGGTTAAAGTTTGCTTCATACTTAATATTGGGGTGGAATTTCATTATTGCCAAATTCAACTCCACCCAAGAGGACATCTCCAACCCCATTCAATTGTTGTGCTGAATATGTAGGGATATTTAACAACTAGTCCTATTAAGAATCAAATCTTAGGTGTAGGGATGGCTACCGATTTCAGTACTTTTATAATACTGACCGAATTTTGTTGGTACTACCAAGTATCGATTAATGTAAAATCAAAAGTTACCATATTTCAATAACTGCATAAGTCCTGAAAATGTGCGAGCTTCCGCCATTGTCGTCCGTGCTGTAGTCGATAAGCTTCTTCTTTTTCTCTATTTTCTTGCTATAGGGCATTCATTCTCCGCTGTTGCTATTTGTAATATAAAGTAGCGTAAAGTTCTTACTTGTATTTCGCAATGGAAGTTCTAAAAACTACCAGTGTAGTGGGTTTACATAATTCACCCACTGAACTTTAGTTACTAGAGAGTTTCGGTCGGACGTTGTTGTTGCACTAGTGAGCCACGAATGAGGAGATGCTGTTCCGTTATTGATTTAAGTAAAGTCTGAATGTCATTAAAACAGTTAGCTCCACCTTCTTCGACCCCCGTCCTTGCACGCTACACCGGTACAACAAAGAAAATGAGAAGAAGACTCTGTCGAAAGTGAGCCACGTAAATAAGACCGCCCACAAAACGGCGCATCCTGAAGCGACGGTCAGAAAGCGACTTGAAGATGATCTATAAAACATAATCCATGCAACATTTTGACCAAAGAACCACCATTACATGTTATGTAGACCACAAGGAAGTGTTTTCAATTCAGAAAAAAAATTATAATATGACCCCTTTAATGCGCCTTTTCATCCGCTGCACCTTTTGTATGAAAATAGGCCTGAACAGACCCGCTCATCGGCAGTGCGCTTTATAATCCGGTGCGCCCTATGGTCCGGAAAATACATTATTTATTTTTGGGAATATTTTTGGGGGGGGAATATCCATCCATCCATCCATTTTCTACCGCTTATTCCCTTCGGGGTCGCGGGGGGCACTGGAGTTTATCTCAGATACTATCGGGCGTAGTTGCATTATCAGATTATATCAGGTAAAAAAAAAATATTCTGATTTATTGTGATTAAAATATATATATATATATATATACATATATATATATATATATATACATATATATATATATATATATATATATATATACATATATATATATATATATATATATATATATATATATATATATACATATATATATATATACATATATATATATATATATATGTATATATATATACATATATATATATATATATGTGTATATATATATATATATATATATATATATATATATATATATATATATATATATATATATATATATATATACATATAATCTTATTTATTAATTTTTTATTAAATCTATTTTTTTTAAATAACACATTTTTTAAACATTTAGGAGGAGCTTTTGTAACCCCTTACCCGTTTTGAAAAGGTTTTTTTATGATTTTATACCAAATTGAGAGCATCGGTTTAAATTGAGAATTGATTCTGTCTAAAAATGCATTTTCCCATCAATAACGCAAACCGGCAAGTGCGCGCTCTTTCAGTCAATTAGTGCACGAGGGAAAAAAATGGCGAAATCGTTGGGGAAACGTAAAATAGACTCCGACTGTAGAGTTTTTAAACATCGGTGGACATATGACTTTTTTTTGGTTCAGTGTAAGGAAAAGGAAAAGGCAGTTTGTCGAATCTGCAATGAAACAGATTTAATAAATATATATATATATATATATATATATATATATATATATATATATATATATACATATATATGTGTGTGTGTGTAATTATGTATATGTATATGTATATGTATATGTATATGTATATTTTTACCATGAATTGATTTACGTGGACTCCGACTTAAACAAGTTGAAAAACTTATTCGAGTGTTACCATTTAGTGGTCAATTGTACGGAATATGTACTGAACTGTGCAATCTACTAATAAAAGTTTCAATCAATCAAAATATGTGTATATATATATATATATATATATATATATATATATATATATATATATATATATATATATATATAAATAAATGATAAATGGGTTGTACTTGTAGCGCTTTTCTACCTTCAAGGTACTCAAAGCGCTTTGACACTACTTCCACATTCACCCATTCACACACACATTCACACACTGAGGGAGGGAGCTGCCATGCAAGGCGCTAACCAGCACCCATCAGGAGCAAGGGTGAAGTGTCTTGCTCAGGACACAACGGACATGACAAGGTTGGTACTAGGTGGGGATTGAACCAGGGACGCTCGGGTCGCGCACGGCCATTCTTCCACTGCGCATATATATATATATATATATATATATATATATATATATATATATATATATATATATATATATATATATATATGTGCATGTGTATATACAGTATATATATGTATATATGTATATGTGTATATATATATATATATACACGCACACATATACATATACATATTATACATATATATATGGCCAAATTGTTTTAAACCAATGCGGCCCCTGAGTCAAAAAGATTGGGGACTCCTGGTTTAGAGTTTTGAAAATGGGACAACTTGTTGGAAAAACGCTCGTTAGCGACTGAAGAAAACTGTAATATGATACAATAGTTATTGAAATAAGAGGAATATACTCACAACAGTGTGATGCTGTAGCGCTTCACCACTCCAATCTTCTTCTGAAAGGTGTGAAATGTTCAGAAGACATAATAAATGTATCTTGAAATGTATTTTTACATTTAATGCGTGGAATTTTCTGGCTTCCTCCTCCACATGGCTGTCGTCCATTTCACTCTGACCCTCGCTTCACAGGATTTAAACGTACACACACACACACACATTGCTAAGATACCGGTGAGGTTGTGTGATGCTTCAAGCTCCAAGAGAGGCAATGCGAGGCTTTTGGATGACGTTGCACAGAAAGTATGAGCGCCAAAAGTGCACAGGTGGTCGTAAACAAAATCAATGTGGACGCAAAAGTATTGTTTATGTATGGCAAAAGCACAATATTACACAGAGCGTGTCTCTATCAGTGTTGGTGTGTGTGTGTGTGTGTGTGTGTGTGTGTGTGTGTGTGTGTGTGTGTGTGTGTGTGTGTGTGTGTGTGTGTGTGTGTGTGTGTGTGTGTGTGTGTGTGTGTGTGTGTGTGTGTTTGTGTGTGAGACATGTGCACGGTGCTCAGCTGGTCAGGCAAGAGGAGTGTAATTGTCGGGTTATTGCTGCCATGCCTGATGGATAATGGCACATTTGCAAATTAATTCTCAGTGCTGGGCAGTGATTAGCATACGCAAGGAAACAGACTGATGCACACACACACACACACACACACACACAAATCAGGCGTCAAGTGACCACATGTGAGGTCAGTCAAGATGCTTGAACAAGAAGGGTGAGATTAGTTGTCCTATTATTGTTGTTATTATGTTATGCAACATTTTGCCATTACAAAGATAACAACATAATCACCCTGTGCATAACACAGAGAGATGTTTCTAGTACTTAACGTAAACATATTAGAACATATGTCATCAACATAGTCCCTGTACATTAATTTAAGTATTATGTCAATCATACAGTATATACATTATGATCCATACAACCCGTGCTACACACAAGTATCTTTTCTCTTTTTGAGCCGACTGACTCTCCTCCCCGTTTGCACTTTTCACTTGTTTTGTTCTTTTCCACTTCTCTCCTTTGTGTCTTCTCCTGTTTTTTTCCTGATCATAGTGTTTTTCAGACGCACACTTCCCGCTTTAGTCCTGCGGGAGCTTTTATACTCTCTCAGCGAGGCAACAAGAAAGAAATTGGATGTGTGTGTCTGTGCGTGCATGTGTGTGTGTGTGTGTGTGTGTGTGCGTGTGTGTGTGTGTGTGTGTGTGCGTGTGTGTGTATGTGGTAAGCCACTTTAGCAGCAGCTCCTACCTGCATATTAACACAAATAAGGAATGAAACAAAAACAACATAATAATTTCCATTGCTGAGGAGTGTCGCTTCCCATCACGGATTAACGAGATAAACAAGAGTCATTAGGACTAGTCCTTTGCCTTTTGCAAAATGTGCTCATCAATCATTATTTTAAAGTGCACAGTCATGAGGAATTAGGACAAAAATAAAAAACAATGCACTATAAACCAGGAAGCGTCACAGAAAAATTAATTCAGAAAAGTTGAGGGCTGTCAACAATGTGGTGAGTTGGATCAGGTGGCGGGGGAGGATGCCGGACAGACCCGGCAGGCCCAGACGTTTAGTGAAGGTAAGCTGGGAACGTTTGGCAGAGGCTCTCGCCCACCAGATCTTCAACTCGCACCTCTGGCAGAGAGCTTCAACTGCATTCCGAGAGAGGTGGGGGACATTGAGTCCGAATGGGCCGTGTTCCGTACCTCCATTGCTGCTGCTGCCGATCAGAGCTGAGGTCGCATGTCATGGCTGCAAACCCCGAATCCGATGGTAGACACCAGGGATAAAGGGAGCCGTCAAGCTGAAGAAAGAGTCCATGGCTCGCTTGTGGGACTCCCGAAGCAGCTGACAGGTACCGACAAGCCAAGCGAGTCGCGGCCTCAGCGGTGGCGGAAGCAAAAACTTGGGCATTGGAGGAGTTCGATGAGACCGTGGAGCAAGATTTTCGGTCGGCCTTAAAAAGATTCTGGCAAACCATCCGACGCCCCAGGAGGGGGAAGCAGTGCCCTGTTCACACCTGTGTATAGTGGGGGCGGAAACCTGCTGACCACTACTGGGGATATAGTTGGGCGCTAGAAAGAATACTTTGAGGATCTCCTTAATCCTACAGACACACCCTCCGTAGAGGAGGCAGAGTCTGAGGTCACAAACGCGGACATGTCCATCACTGGAGCCGAAGTTGCTGAGGAAATCACAAAACTGCCCAGTGGCAAGGCCCCAGGAGAGGACGAGATTCCCCCCGAATACCTCAAAGTTCTGGATTTTGTGGGACTGTCGTGGCTGACACGTCTCTTTAACATAACGTGGAAGTCTGGAGCGGTACCTCTGGATTGGTAGACCAGGATGGGGGTCTCCCTTCTTGAGAGTTCCAATTACAGAGGGATCACACTTCTCAGCCTCCCGGGGAAAGTCTATTCCAGGGTGTTGGAATCCGGTCGTTAGTCGAGCCTCGGATTCAGGAGGAACAATGTGGTTTTCGTTCTGGTCGTGGAACACAGGACCAGATTTATACTCTTGCCATGGTACTAAAGTGGGCATGGGAGTTTGCTCAACCAATCCACATGTGTTTTGTGGATTTGGAAAAAGCCTTCGATTGTGTCCCTATTTTGTGGATTTGGAAAAGGCCTTCAATCGTGTCCCTCGCGGTGTCCTGTGGGGTGTGCTCTGGGAGTACGGGGTCCAGGGTCTGTTGGTACGCGCCATACGGTCCCTGTACAAGCGGAGCAGGTGTCTGGTTCGCATTGCTGGTAATAATCAGACATGTTCCCAGTGGACGTTGGACTCCGCCAGGGCTGCCCTTTGTCACCGGTCCTGTTTATTATCTTTATGGACAGAATTTGTAGGTGCAGTCAGGGTATGTAGGGTTTCCAGTTTGGTGGCCGGAGGATCATGTGGTCCTGTTGGCTTCATCGGGCTGGGAACTTCAGCGTTCACTGGGGCGGTTTGCAGCTGAGTGTGAAGCTACTGGGATGAGGATCAGCACCTCCAAATCTGAGGCCATGGTTCTCAGTTAGAAAAAGGTGGACTGCACCCCTCGGGTCGGGAGTGAAGTTCTGCCTCAAGTGGAGGAGTTCAAGTATCTTGTGGTCTTGTTCACGAGTGAGGAAAGAATAGAACACGAGATTGGCAAATGAATTGGTGCAGCGTCTGCAGTGATGCAGTCACTGCACCGGTCTGTTGAGGTGAAGAAGGAGCTGAGCCAGAAGGCGAAGCTCTCGATTTACAGGTCGGTACGTTCCTACCCTCATCTATGGTCATGAACTTTGGGTAATGACCGAAAGGACAAGGTCGCGAATACAAGCGGCAGAAATGAGTTTTCCCCGCAGGATGTCTGGGATCACCCTCAGAGATAATGTGAGGAGATCGGTCATCTGGGAGAGACTCAGAGTAGAGCCGCTGCTCCTTCACGTCGAGAGGAGCCAGCTGAGATGGCTCAGGCATCTATTACAAATGTCTCCTGGACGTCTCCCTGGTGAGGTGTTTCGGGCATGTCCAGCCGGTAGAAGACCTTGGGGCAGACCTAGGACACGTTGGAGGTACTATGTCTCACAGTTGGCCTGGCCCCCCTGTAGAACTAACTTTACGCCCTTTACCACAACAGAGGTCACGAGGGCTCTAAAACAACTTAAACCTAGAAAGCTAGCTGGCTCAGATAAGTTGGAGCCGCTCTTTTTAAAGTTAGCAGCTGAAATTATAGCTGAACCACTGACTCACATTTTTAACCTTACTCTAATTTCAAATGAAATCCCTTTGGATTGGAAATCTGCCCTTGTAATCCCCCTATTAAAAGGAGGTGACCCTAGTAATCTAAATAATTACAGACCGATCTCTAAACTCTCTATTCTGGCAAAAGTGCTTGAATCCCTTATCAGTGAACAGATAAAAGACTTTTTGGACACCAATTTTATTCTGTCACCATTTCAGTCAGGTTTTCGTAGAAATCACAGTACTGTTACTGCTGCTATGAAGTTTATAAATGATGTAACTGAAGCTCTTGACAAGAAGCAGTGCTGTCTGTCCCTCTTTATTGACTTTTCAAAGGCATTTGATACTGTTGATCATGTAATTTTAATCAAACGTCTTTCAGCTATTGGTTTTTCTCAGCAAGCAGTTGGATGGTTTGCAAATTACCTCACAAGTAGAACTCAGGCTGTTCAGATAGAAGGTTCCTCCTCGGACGTACTGCAAGTGAAAAAGGGTGTCCCTCAAGGTTCTGTGTTGGGCCCCTTATTATTCACTATTTACATAAATAATCTTGGACAGAATATTCCGAACTCAACTTTCCATTTCTATGCTGATGATACTGTCATATACTGCACAGCACCCACTCTTTCTGAGGCTTTTAAATATCTACAACATGCATTTGACAGAGTACAAGAACAACTTTGCTATCTTCAACTGGTTTTAAATGCAGAGAAAACAAAGTGTATGCTCTTTACCACATCAAAAACTGTAAGATCATCACTGTGTGAGAACATTTTAACAAGAAATGGGCAACAAATTATGTTAGTATCTGCTTTTAAATATTTAGGATATTTAATTGATGACCACTTGAGTTTTAAGGAGCACATTCAGTATGTTGTAAAAAAACTGAAACTTTTACTGGGATTTTATTATAGAAACAAGTCTTGCTTTTCTTTTACTGTGAAACAGAAATTGGTGGAAACAACCTTTTTACCTGTTATTGACTATGGAGATGTGTTGTACATGAATGCTACTGCTGGTTGTCTCCACAAGCTGGATAGTGTGTACCACGGGGCACTGAGATTCATTACCAACTGCGCTCCCCTTATACTCAATGGTTAACTGGACATCTTTATGTGCTCGACGCCTCAATCATTGGTATGTTTTCATCTACAAAACCATTCTGGGTATCACTCCATCGTATCTGTCTTGTCTTTTAACAAAGAAACAAGGAAGTCACAATCTTCGTTCAATGAATGTTCTGCAATTTGTCGTCCCCAAAGTAAGAACTGAACTGGGCAAGAAAGCATTTAGGTTTTCAGCACCGAAGGCTTGGAATAACCTACAATCGAACATTAAACTTCAAACCCTAGTTACGTTGAATGAGTTTAAAGCTTCTGTGAAAGGATTGCAGTCTACCTTGTCTGTATGCACATGTGTCATGTGAGCAAGTTTTAATGTTGTAAATGTGATGTTTTATGTATTTGTTTACTGTTTTTAATGTAACCTTGCTGCTGCCCTCTTGGCCAGGTCTCCCTTGGAAAAGAGATCTTTGATCTCAATGGGATTTTACCTGGTTAAATAAAGGCTAATAATAATAAATAGAACTAGAGGAGGTGGCCGGGGACAGGGAAGTCTGGGCATCACTGCTTAGACTGCTGCCCCCACGACCCAGGCTCGGATAAGCGGCAGAAAAATGGATGAATGGAAGGCTCTGTCATTCATTAATTGACATTTTACGTGCGCTTTTTCACACAAAACGGGGCCCCCCACAGATTGCGGGGCCCTACGCACAGCGCGTGATCTGCATATGGAGAGGCGCGACCTTGCATTCTTCACATGTAAGCACTTACGTAACATTATCATCATGATCAGCATGGGAAGCTAATAATCAAAAGGTATACACACGTAACTTGTTGCATGGAGCAACCAAGACAGCCAGACCGAGTGTGGCGAAAGGCAGGAATAAATAGCTCTCTGATTAGTGCCCGGGACCAGGTGAGCGTCCCAAACACGAATCAGAGGCAGGTGAAAATAATCAGCACCCATGGCAACTAAGGAACACAGACCCAGGGGTGCTGAAAACAGAACTAAGGGAGTCAAACTAAAATAAAACATGATCCTGGCAACGGATCATGACAAAGCTAACATTTAGCAAACCGTCATTTACGTATATAAAACCCTAATGGAGGTGTTTTTTTTAGGGGCTCTATAGGCAGAATTGTAAACTGACTTTTGATCGCATTTGTTTGATATTTATAAAGCATTGTCTTTCATAATGATTGCAAACGATAGGCAAAATTTAAAAAAAAAGTGCAGTTCCCCCTTAAAGGAAATGGTGCAAGGGTGGATTTTTAGTATTATCTGAAATCATAGCAACTAATCTGTGACATTACTGTAAGACATTATATATGCTTATTGTGTGTTTTTAACCAAAGATCTCAACAGCAGCCAACAACTTTGTCTTTCTTCACTTTTGACAGTATAATTGCTTTTTTTCCTCTAATTATAGACAACATCACTCAAAAAGTTACACAGTAAAACATGGCTAATAATTGCATTACGTTCACAGCAACATTAACAGTGATATCCTTTCAGCAATTTACTTAACTGCAGAGACGTGATTTTACAGTTAATCCCAGTAAAGTTGGTGAAATAACAGTTAATTGTTGTGAAATACAAGGGTGTCATAATGTGTTGTAATTTTACAGTACATTTCGATTGCGGAATTTTACTGTAAAAATACTGTTGAATGCTGGGAAATCATGGTATTTGTTTTTATAGTGAAGTTCCATCCATCCATTTTCTACCGCTTATTCCCTTCGGGGTCGCGGGGGGTGCTGGAGCCTATCTCAGCTACAATCGGGCAGAAGGCGGGGTACACCCTGGACAAGTCGCCACCTCATCACAGGGCCAACACAGATAGACAGACAACATTCACACTCACATTCACACACTAGGGCCAATTTAGTGTTGCCAATCAACCTATCCCCAGGTGCATGTCTTTGGAGGTGGGAGGAAGTTAACTGTTTAATTTGAGCTGACTTTATTATTGGAAATGTAATGGGTTGTTGAATTACTTGGTATCAGGGATGTAACGGTATCGTGGATGCTGCGGTATTGCGGTTTCTAAATCTTCGCAATAATGCTGTGACGTGTGACGATATCAAACAAAGACTAGATGAGTGTGGTTTTTCCGGTCTGGAAATGTGAAATGTTTGAAATGTGTAGATACAGAGTAAAGGGAGTGAACCTGCGTGTAAGTCATATGAAGTGGAAAAGGGGTAGGATTAGGGATGTCCGATAATGGCTTTTTGCCGATATCCGATATTCCGATATTGTCCAACTCTTTAATTACCGATATTGATATCAACCGATACCGATATATGCAGTCGTGGAATTAACACATTATTATGCCTAATTTGGACAACCAGGTATGGTGAAGATAAGGTACTTTTTTTTTAAATTGATAAAATAAGATAAATAAATTAAAAACATTTTCTTGAAAAAAAAAGAAAGTCTTGTTCACGAGTGAGGGAAGAGTGGATCGTGAGATCGACAGGCGGATCGGTGCGGCGTCTTCAGTAATGCGGACGCTGTATCGATCCGTTGTGGTGAAGAAGGAGCTGAGCCGTAAGGCAAAGCTCTCAATTTACCGGTCGATCTACGTTCCCATCCTCACCTATGGTCATGAGCTTTGGGTTATGACCGAAAGGACAAGATCACGGGTACAAGCGGCCGAAATGAGTTTCCTCCGCCGGGTGGCGGGGCTCTCCCTTAGAGATAGGGTGAGAAGCTCTGTCATCCGGGGGGAGCTCAAAGTAAAGCCGCTGCCACCCGAACGCCTCCCTAGGGAGGTGTTTAGGGCACGTCCGACCGGTAGGAGGCCACGGGGAAGACCCAGGACACATTGGGAAGACTATGTCTCCCGGCTGGCCTGGGAACGCCTCGGGATCCCCCGGGAAGAGCTGGACGAAGTGGCTGGGGAGAGGGAAGTCTGGGCTTCCCTGCTTAGGCTGCTGCCCCCGCGACCCGACCTCGGATAAGCGGAAGAAGATGGATGGATGGATGGAAAAAAGAAAGTAAAACAATATAAAAACAGTTACATAGAAACTAGTAATTAATGAAAATGAGTAAAATTAACTGTTAAAGGTTAGTACTATTAGTGGACCAGCAGCAGGCACAATCATGTGTGTTTACGGACTGTATCCCTACAGACTGTATTGATATATATTGATATATAATGTAGGAACCAGAATATTAATAACAGAAAGAAACAACCCTTTTGTGTGAATGAGTGTGAATGAGTGTAAATGCGGGATGAAGGTTTTTTGGGTTGGTGCACTAATTGTAAGTGTATCTTGTGTTTTTTATGTTGATTTAATTAAAAAAACAAAAAAAAACGATACCGATAATAAAAAACCCGATACCGATAATTTCCGATATTACATTTTAACGCATTTATCGGCCGTCCTACATCTCTAGGTAGGATTAAATAAGTGTTGCTTCTTCCTACTCCTTTTTGGACGTGTTGTAGAGAAAATGTAAAAATGTGTCATTTTGAAACGACATGTTCAAATACAACCAATCTGACTCTGAATCTGACGGAAGTTAGTGGTTGTAGTGATATTTACTTATGACATGTCACACGCACAAGTCACGTTGTTTCTACCGACACAGCAGCATGATTGACTTGATCATCTGGCTGCACATGCACACTTGTCCTAATTAAACACTCATTGATTTTCTGTCTCTGTATTAATAAAGAAAAAAAAAAGAAAAAAAGGGGGGCCTTTGTTCCAGGACAGCCCACCCTACACTTCTCCATGTATGCATTCCTCTCCCATCTTGCTGTCTTCCTTCAAGCATCACTCCCCCACATGAGAGACTTCTCGTCTTGTTGCCTCTCGTGTGTGCACTAATTCTCGCCATGATTGTCTCTGGGCGTGCTTTCATGCCATTTGGGTCCTCCTGAAGGCGTATAGGACCCCCACCCGTCAACCCCCCTTTCTCTTTCTCCCCCACTGAGCGTTTCATCGAGTGGCTTTGAGAGCAAATCAGCCCCCAGGGCAAATTGTCCTGCTAGACTGTCTCTCTTTTCTTTTTCTTTTTTTTCTCTCCTCCTCGCCTTCCTTTCCTCGCCCCTCCTGCTGATTTGTAGCTTGGCGCGGTAGATAGTTAACTCCTCACCCTTGGGTGTCGCCGGCTCAGTCAGGACTGGGAATAAAACAGAATATTTGTGCATTTCAGTGCAGAGACGAGCGGTCTCCTGCACCCACACACTCTTGGACCACAGTCACATTTGTTAAAAGGAGAGCAAGGCGGCGGGAATCTTTTCTATTATCCTTTTTTTTTTTCTTTTTTTTTTTTAGCTACATTGTGCACCCTGTGTTGGATGTTGCTTCCCTACACCGTCTGAGTGTGTGTGAACAGATGCTCCCTTGATAGTCGGCGCCCCCTCGCTGTCACCGGGGCTGTCCAATCAGCCGTCACCCCTGCTCTGAGCTGAACTGTGAACACACACACACACACACACACACACACACTTCCTCGGTGTGGTGCATCAGCACTGGCCAGCATTTTCCTCTCATCTGTACCCGCACCTCCTGTATCTCTCCAACACATACCCCCCTTCTTCTTGCACACTTGCACACACACATTCACACACACACACACACACACTCACACACACACTCCCCACGCTATCTGGCTGTGTTGTAGCCTAGAGGGAGTTCTCTGCCCTCATCTCCTCCACCTCCTTCTCTCCGAATCAGCAGGGAAAGAGAGGGAGGGTGAGAAATTGAGTGCAAAAAGAGAGCGAGGCAAAAGGCTCTCTTTCTCTCTTCTCCCTGATCATCTTTCTTGGATAGCGGGATAAAAAGACAGTCCCGTCGGAATCCGCCTTCCCTCGCCACTCTGCAGGATTTACCCAATCTGTATTTTATGCACCCCCGTGCTTCTTTCCGCCTCAATTTGGCAGCGGGCCGCTCGCTGTTCTGTTTTTTTGTTGTCTTTTAGGCTGTCCCGTCTTTTGTGGGATAACAGCAAAGCACATTTCCTGCTGCTGCTGCTGCTTGCCAGCAGACAGCGAGATTGTGACCCTTTGACCCTTGGGAGTGAGAGCGAGAGAGGTCGAGAGCAGGGGTTGACCTTTGCGCCGTTCAGTGTGCATCCGTCTGTGAGATTGTGTGTGCGTGTGTGTGTGTGTGTGTGTGTGTGTGTGTGTTAGTGTGTGTGTGTGTGTGTCTCTTAGCCGGCTGGGCGGTCCCATCCTCATGCTTGGTTAGCAAGGACCAGAGAGCGGGGATGACAGGCTGAGTCCCACCCTAGTGTGCCCCACACACAGAGCCTTGTTTCTGGGTGGCTGCGAGGGCACGGCTCCCCTCCCTCTCCAGCTCAAGTCATCCAGGACGGGACGGCCGACTCACAGAGCGACCATGTTTGGACTAAAAGCACCGCTTTACTACTTGCCAGGTAAGCAAACGTTTTAAGGCGGATGTTCTTCCCGGCGCGTATTTGAGGTTAGCCGTGGACTGATATCAGAGGAGACACTTGTCTTTGGCGACGCAACCTGAGATGCGAGCGGGGTAATGCTGTGTGACAGCAGCTCTCTCCGCGCCTCGTCAAGCTCTCAGCCCCCTTCACGCCGCACGAGTCGGTGGGTAAACCGGACACACTTTATGCTTGACAAAATGGAAAGCTTTGTTGGTGTCTGTCTGCGCTTAGTCTGCGGCTTTGTGTGTGTGTGTGTGTGTGTGTGTGTGTGTGTGTGTGTGTGTGTGTGTGTGTGTACTCGGGTGGCGTGAGGTTACCGCCGGTCGGCGCTTAAGTGCGTCTCACGGCTCACTGAGCACTGATTGTGGAAAGGATAACCAGGAGAGACACGAGGGGTGGGGGCGTGATTAGAGAGTGAACTTTAAGGCCATATCCGCTTCTTTATCAGATTCATTCATCGTCACCTTGTTTTGTTTGTTGTTACTTTCCCCCATTGCACAACATTCGTTGTGGTGTACATCAGCGTCAGTGTGTGACGTGATGCATGCACAAGAATGCCGATGCGCCGTGAAAGTGTTTTCATGTGTGTTGAACCACTGCTCTCCATTGAAGTGTGCATGCTCCACTGCTTCTTTGCAAAGATGAATTATTGATGCACTTCACTTCGGTCAGCAGGTGGAGTTTGCAATTAGAGCAGTTTTGTTCAACCTGAGGTCGCTGTTAGGAATGACCTTTATCTTATGCTTGACCACCACAAGACGGATTGGTATTTATTTATGTTTATGTATTCTTCTCCACATGTTTTTTGTATTTGTTTTAACATGCCCTATATTAAGGGTGTCCAAACTTTTTCCACATAGGGACCATTTTGATATTTTTTCGTTTTCAAAATCTGAATAATATATAGATTGTTTTTTAACCTCTAGGGCAGTGGTTCTCAACCTTTTTTCAGTGATGTACCCCCTGTGAAAATGTTTTTAATTCAAGTACCCCCTAATCAGAGCAAAGCATTTTTGGTTGAAAAAAAAGAGATGAAGTAAAATACAGCACTATGTCATCAGTTTCTGATTTAATAAATTGTATAACAGTGCAAAATATTGCTCATTTGTAGTGGTCTTTCTTGAACTATTTGGAAAAAAAGATATAAAAATAATTAACAACTTGTTGAAAAATAAACAAGCGATTCAATTATAAATAAAGATTTCTACACATAGAAGTAATCATCAACTTAAAGTGCCCTCTTTGGGGATTGTAATAGAGATCCATCTGGATTCATGAACTTAATTATAAACATTTCTTCACAAAAAAAGAAATCTTTAACATCAAAATTTATGGAACATGTCCACAAAAATCTAGCTGTCAACACTGAATATTGCATTGTTGCATTGTTGCATTTTATGAATGGAATAGCCTACTTGATTTGATGTTCAGTTTATGAACTTACATTCATATTTTGTTGAAGTATTATTCAATAAATATATTTATAAAGGATTTTTGAATTGTTGCTATTTTTGGAATATTTAAGTCTATAAATCAACTTCCGATATTTTTCTGTTTATAATTTTTTTCACTTTTTTTTTGTTGCTGCTTTTTTGTTTGTTTTACGCCCTTTTTTTGATGAAGCAAATCCTGTTTTTAACACACAAAATATGCAATATTTTTCCCAAAAAATATTTTAAAGTGGAATTTTTCATGTGAAGTACTTGGTGCCTCAAATTCATTACAACATTTATTTTCACTCCTTATTATTTTTTGAGCAATAACAACTTTACAGAAAAAACAGCCTGTATGACAACTCTGTGTTAATAAAGTCAAAATTGCATATTTTTCTTTAATAAGTTTCACCTGCTTTGTCTTTTATTTAACTTTTTAAAAGTTTTTAAAAAATATTTTTAGAATGTGCCGATGTCCGTTAAAAAAAATTAGCTGCGGGCCACATATGGCCCCCTGGACACATTTTAGATAACACTGCCCTATATTTTTAAAACAAAGAAAATACACCTAGACAGGCTTTAAGAAGCAGACTGTCTTCTTTCCAGCCAGTTCAATCCGTATGTTTAGTTGTTTTTATAAGCTAAATGTTATCGCATTAATCACGTCACTGTCACAACTAGGCGTTGTTGGCGTCATCCCAGTGTGCAGAGACGAAGTAGTGTGCAGGTAAAATATGATTTTAATGATAAAAAAAGAATCTAGCACCAGCATGGAAGAAACAGAGGTCAATGGATGAGTCAAAAACCAAACAAAACAAAAAGCCAAACAGGAACCAAATAAGAGTGAGGAGACTCTGACTGGTGTGCGTACTGGCAAATAAAAAAAAGTTAATTTAAAAAATAAGACGGGACTTTAGCTAAAACTGCTAACTGGTTTTAATGACGTGCATTCAATTAAAATGTTCCTCTATGACATTCTGGCCATTACATTGCATTTTGGTCCAAAATTGGTCTCTTTTTTTAAGTTAATTTGAATAATACAAGTAATTAATAACCAGTGATTAATTATGATTAATGTAAATTCAAAAGTGTGATTAATCTGATTAAAAAATAATTAATTGACAGGACGAGTCAATGTACTTAAAATTGTTTAAAACCGGTCTTATTAAACACACAAGTCAATAGCAATACACATAATATCTATCATATTTGACTTGTTTTTGTTTTATTGTTTTTACATGTTGCAAAGACAACCATGAAAATCACAAACACCAGAATACAAGTTTATTTTTTAGTTGTTTTTTTATGCCAACTGAATGGGTATATAGTACTCAGTTGATTGGTGTCTGTTAACCTATGTTAACCTGTGATTAATCATGATTAATCCAAATTCAAGAGTTTGACTAATGTGATTTTTTTTCTTTAAAGGTAATCATCAATCCAGATCTGAAAAGTGAAAATAATAAAAGTGACACTCTAAAACAGGGGTGTCAAACGAACAGGTTTTATCCGGCCCGCGGGATGAGTTTGCCAAGTATAAAAATGAGACAACATTTTTGAATGAAAGAAACAGCTGTTCTAAATGTGTCCACTAGATGTCGCAATAGCAATTCTTTGTATCTTTGTAGATTATGCTACATATGTAAAAAAACAACAACAACAAAAAAAACACATGACACCCGAATGCAGCTGAGATAGGCTCCAGCACCCCCCGCGATCCGGAAGGGACAAGTGGTAGAAAATGGATGGATGGATGGATGGATGGATGTTAGTGCACCAGTCATAAATAACATCCTGTAATTTGATTTTAATATCATTTTTTGGTTTTGATAGATTGAAAGTGAACACCAATGAGTTGACTGATGAACATTATCACATCATTTATTCAGAAAGTATAAATAACAACAAATAAAGATAGAATACTAATAACCGTAACATGTAAGTGTAAAAAAAAAAAAAACATCATTATGATTTGTACATTTTCAGAATGTGTTTGTTCTATTTCTAAATAAAGACTTTATTTTTAAGTTATCGCGCCGTGATTTTACCAGTCCGGCCCACCTGGGAGTAGATTTTTCTACATGTGGCCCCCGATCTAAAATGAGTTTGACACCCCTGCTCTAAAACAAACCATCCCAGGGGTCAAACAGTCCTAATTTGCATACAAATTTGAACACCTTAATGCAGTGGTCCCCAACCTTTTTGTAGCTGCGGACCGGTCAACGCTTGAAAACCGGGGGGGGTTTATTCATTCATTTATTTAATTATTTTTTTAAATAAAGAAATACAATCATGTGTGCTTACAGACTGTATCCCTGTAGACTGTATTGATATACATTGATATATAGTGTATATATTGTGTTTTTATGTTGATTTAATAAAAAATAAGAATAAAAATAAATTTTATTTTTTATTTTATTTTTTATTTTTTTCCTTGTGCGGCCCGGTACCAATCGGTCCCGGTGGTTGGGGACCACTGCCTTAATGCAGTTCTGGCATATGGCTGATTTTTTTTCAAAGAATTTTGTGCTCAGCTATTTAGTGTCATTGAAATATGTCGTTTTTGCGTAAGCCTGGTAAGCAAAAAACAAATGGGAACATTACTTCCTTGGCGGAGGTATGTAAATCACATCCCCAAAAAATAATTGCAGCCGTTTATAGCATTTGTTTTTTCACTGACATTGACAAGAGACACATTTCACTTTAATTGTGTCTAATGCACCTCCGTAGTTTCCATCCCGTCATCACCACATCTATCGCACGCTGCGTGCAGGAGGGTTTTGTGATGGAGATGGGCTGGTAAAAGGGCCGCCGAGCTCCTGCAGAGAGTGGAATAAAGCCCAAAAGGAGCAAGATAGATGTGGAGTGTGTGAAGGAGAGGGATGGCATGGAGGGAGGAGGAGGAGGAGAGGGAGGTGATTTCTACATGTGTCACAGCCTTTGGACCGCTGTGCTCTCTTTCAACTGGGGGTGATGGATGGGTCTGGGATGACAAGGAGCAGCAGAGGGGGGACAGAAATAAAATGGGAATTAAGAGATGGGGAAAAGCATGAAGGATGAGAGAGATGCCTGACTCCTGACTCCTCCCCTTTTCTCCTTACTACCTGTAACCCCCAACCCCCACCCTCTTTGTGTGTCCCCATGATGCCAAATCCTTGCCCCCAGCTGGAGAGCTTCTCAGATTAGAGAGCCAGTGAGAAAGGGTTGTGACAGTGGAGAGGTTGTGTGCATCCACCTCTTTTTCTTACTTTCTGTGCGTGTTAGTGTGCGTGTGTGTGTGTGTGTGTGTGTGTGTGTGTGTGTGTGTGTGTGTGTGTGTGTGTGTGTGTGTGTGTGTGTATGCACGCACTCAGCACCGCAGGTTGCATCTCCTCCCTCCCCCCTTCTCTCATTCAGCCACTGAATGAGCCCCCGCCTGCCTTCTCGTCTTAACCGCCGTTGCCTTGGAGACCATGTCAGACACATGCTAGTTCCCCATGATTATTTGACAACAACAACTACACACACAAGAAAGGTTGGGTTGAATCAGGGGGGTTGGGGTGGGAGGGGGTGCCAGGGTTAGACAGGGCAGAGGGAGAAAGAAAAAAAAAGAGAAAAAAAAAGAAGAAATTTATTAAGTGAGCATAACAGCCAGCGGCGGGGAGATAAAGGTGGATAGAGGAAGCACTTGAACTTCACACCCTTTGCAGCCAAAGTGCACACGGCCATGGAGCAGCCACTTCAAAATGGAGGATGGCTCATGGTCACTCCCACTCCATATGCTTCCTCCTCGCTGGTCCTTTAGCTCCTCACTGTGCTCCCATTACTGCTCAGCTCGTCGTCCTCCATTTATTCATCCTCACTCTGAAGGTGTGATTTCACATGTAATCACGTGTGGGCTTTGTTTCCAACGTGTTGTATTGTGAAGCGGCAAGGAGGACAGGGAGAAACGTTTGTTGGCGGTCATAACAATAGGTACACCCCCCGCCTGATCAAACACAATACAGTACAATGCTGTTTGTGATAGTCATACTAACAGCTGACATTGGTCATCAACAATATTACAATATTAGAAACTGCCTGCCGTTCATCCCCATTGCACAACAATAACAAGTGAAGTGAATTATATTTATTTAGCGCTTTTCTCTAGTGACTCAAAGCGCTTTTACATAGTGAAACCCAATATCTAAGTTACATTTAAACCAGTGCGGGTGGCACTGGGAGTAGGTGGGTAAAGTGTCTTGCCCAAGGACACAATGGCAGTGACTAGGATGGCGGAAGCGGGGATCGAACCTGGAACCCTCAAGTTGCTGGCACGGCCACTCTACCAACCGAGCTATACCGCCCCAATGTTAATGTGATTAATCACAAAATAATTTGACTTTAATCATGTACAAACGCAGATTAATCACGCAATTTATTTTGAACACCCCAATAGGACTTTAGATAATACCAAGGCAATATGCATGTATACAGCAAAGACTTCTCTGATCGCAGCACAACAAATTTAAAATAACATACAATTTTAAAAAAAAACATGTTTTTAAGGAAACTGCTTGCAAGAAGGACTAGTGCATCGGCAACAAGCAGTGGACGACAAACAACGCTGGTGGAATATACTCGCGGCAATGTTGTCAACAAAAGTCAACACGTTTGTATCTATAATCATTTGACAGCCATTATATGTATCCATCCATCGATCCATTTTCTACCGCTTGTCCCTTTCGGAATGGCGGGGGGTGCTGGAGCCTATCCCAGCTGTTCTCGGGCGGAAGGCGGGCCACACCTTGGACAAGTCGCCAACTCATCACAGGGCCAACACAGATAGACAGACAACATTCACACTCACATTCACACACTAGGGCCAATTTAGTGTTGCCAATCAATCTATCCCCAGGTGCATGTCTTTGGTGGTGGGTCCTCCCAGAGTACCCGGAGGGATCCCACGCAGTCACGGGGAGAACACGCAGACGCCACACAGAAAGACCCCGAGCCCAGGGCCTTCTTATTGTTCTTATTGGGAGGCACACACACTAACCCCTGCCCCACCGTGCTGCCCCCCTAATATGTAACTTAGATTGGTCAGATCTAGTTTAGCGGCTGGTGGCAAAACCCCAAATATTTATACTCCAAAACCAGGAGGGTGTGCCTGGGCAAGGATGGTTTCGCCCCATCGTAGTGAGAAAAACAACTTTTTTTAATGCAAACGAGCAATCCTAACTGTCAAAGCCAACTGTCAATTTCCCCTCGTTAGCATTGAGGTATAGTCGGAATCCCCCACATAAGCGTTCTATTCTGTTGTAAACAAATGGCACACAAATGGCTTACTGGTCACATTCTGTGACCAGTAAGCCATTTGTGCCATTTGTTTACAATGTTTCTAACTCCTATTATTTGTTGGAGGCTAAATTGCAGAGTCTTTTAGGTATGGTTGCAAGGACAGTGTTGTATGTGGGAGATAGGTGGTGTCGCAAACAACCACAGGACAGACACAATCCTTTTGAAACCGCAAAAACAACTCTTGAATGAGAGAGTAAGACAAACACAACTCTTGAATGAGAGAGTAAGACAAAAACAACTCTTGAATGAGAGAATAAGACAAACAACTCTTGAATGAGAGAGTAAGACAAAAACAACTCTTGAATGAGAGATTAAGACAAGCACAACTCTTGAATGAGAGAGTAAGACAAGTCAATTTTACAATTGAAAGCCTCAGAGTACAATCTAATGAAATAGTCCTCAGATTGCAAAATGTCTTACCTGAAGAGGTCTGAGAAAAGGTCACACATTTCACAATCAAAGCCCAACTCAGACAACATGACAGAACTTAAGCAAGACAAACAAGACATTTAAAAAAATGACAACTTAGTAATAACACCTCCACTCCGCAGGCACTCATTTGGAGCCAATAAAACGATAACTTAACTGATAATGAATCACACAATAGATGGGTAAAGAATTTGTCCTGCAGAAATCTTACCCAACCAGAAAAATATGTATTGGTGAAAGGGTTGAACTTTGCCAAGACTGATGAAGCCTCCTCGGATGAGTGACGAAATGTCTTCTAAGAAAAACCAAGCAGTCCAGTTGCGATTGATTTGAAAGTCTTTGCAATAATGTGGAGGAGTTCAAGTACCTCAGAGTCTTGTTCAGGAGTGAGGGAAGAGTAAATCGTGAGATCGACAGGCGGAGCGGTGCGGCGTCTTCAGTAATGCGGACGCTGTATCGATCCCTTGTGGTGAAGAAGGAGCTGAGCCGGAAGGCAAAGCTCTCAATTTACCGGTCGATCTACGTTCCCATCCTCACCTATGGTCATGAGCTTTGAGTTATGACCGAAAGGACAAGATCACGGGTACAAGCAGCCAAAATGAGTTTCCTCTGCCGCTTGGCGGGGCTCTCCCTTAGAGATAGGGTGAGAAGCTCTGCCATCTGCAAGGAGCTCAAAGTAAAGCTGCTGCTGCTCCACATTGAGAGGAGCCAGATGAGGTGGTTTGGGCATCTGGTCAGGATGCCACCCGAACACCTCCCCAGGGAGGTGTTTATGTCACGTCCGACCGGTAGGAGGCCACGGGGAAGACCCAGGACACGTTGGGAAGACTATGTCTCCCGGCTGACCTGGTAACGCCCCGGGATCCCCCGGGAGGAGCTGGACAAAGTGGCAGGGGAAAGGGAAGTCTGGGCTTCTCTGCTTAGGCTGCTGCCCCTGCGACCCGACCTCGGATAAGCGGAGGAAAATGGATGGTTGGATGGATGGCAATAATATTGCAAACAAGGTACAATTACTAATTGATAATGTAGTAAACACACTCATGTACAACTTAACATAGTGCACCATTTAAATCTGCATTTACAATAGGGAAGGGTTTCATATGGCCCCATTCCTGGGTGAATCCCACATGAGGGAAAGAGTGGGGGTTAATCATTGTGCAGTGTAGTCTGCTGAAAAGTACGAAAAGCACCACTCTACACAGCAAAACTTATTTCGCTCTAATTAATAGTTTTTTTAAAGACATTTCTGGCATACCACAGCAACAGGTGAATACACAGGTTAATTGTACCTTCTTTTATTGGAAGACCATTTAATTGTCCCGCCTGTCACTATGCCTGGCTGGGCGACATAGATGAATAAATAAATATTAATTGCAGTAAATTCATGATCATTTTCAGACCAATAAGTTACATTGGATAACTAATGTGGTGCGGCACAGTGCCTGGGAATCACTGCTATTATATTGTATATGTATGCGATTGTAATTAATGACTTGTTTTGAAAAGACCATACACCTCTCTGCAGTTGAGTAAATAAACACCACTATATAAGGATTATTTTTTGTGATTGTTGCAGCTTAAAATGCCTGATTTTGCGGGAGCACTTTAAAAATAATTGAAAAGCTCAAAAAGTTGTGATGTTTTAAGCCTTGTTTTATTCATTAGCATTACATTTGCTTGTGATTTTATGAATTTATAAATCAGTGTTTTTTTGCACACCCAACCTCAGAAAAGCACATGAGATTCCAACAAATCGAACAAAATGTTAAACATTTTTAAACATTGACAGAAATGTAGCAGTCCCTCCAAAATCGTGCAGGCTTTTTTGAGATGCAAATGTTTCCCACAAAATTGCAATGGAAAGTGCAGGATTTATTTTTTCAGGTGTTGGGTGCAATACAATGGCGTTAGTAAGTGAGAGTTGCAATAAATTGTTGTTTTTCACTCTGTAATTATAATAGAAACATTTGATGATGAAAAATAATTGATAAACAACTATAAACAAAAAGACTGACAAAAGCTAACAGCTAAATAGGCTTTATTCCGCCACAACAAAATACACGTTTATTACTACAAGGAAAATGAAATATCAGCCTTAGAGACAAAAAAAAGTAAAAAAAAATTCTAGTAAAACATTATTTATGATAAAGAGTGAACAATACAAACAAGCTAAAGGACATTACTAGAAATTACACTTTGTATACCAGTTGTACACTGACTACTCTAAAGTATATCCAAGCTCCATTTAGCATCACCCTTTGAAAAGATGTAATGTAGTAAAAATTGTTGAAGGGTGTACTCACTTTTGTGATATATATTAAAGTTATTTTTAATATATTCTTCGTTCCTAACATGTATTAACTACTGTTCTTTTTCTCCTGAATCTGACAGAAAGGGCTTTAGTGCAGACACAAATTGAGCTGATCAATATGTGGTTGAAGGCTGAGCTCTGCATTAGCGTGGACTAATTGTGATTATTGAGGGCTCGTTCGGAGTGAAATATAATGCGTGTCGAGGATTTGCAAATTGGCAGCCATGTTTTGATTGACAGGCGCTGCTGGGTCCGTACCGCGTTAGAAAAGATTATCTGTGCGTGATTATAAAGCACATTGTCCTGCCTTCTACTATGTGTTGAAGCTCCATCAGTCGTCTCAAAGCGTGTGACCGTGTGTTAATGTCAACATCCATGCAAGTGTCATCCTTCATCTGCCATCTTTCTCCTCCTCTCGCAATGCTTTTACCCCTCCTGTTCACTCTATCATTGCATCCATTTATCTATTTTACTCCCCATCCACTCGGCAGCTCTGCCCGCCGTCCCTCCATTCCTCCCACTCCATGCGCCCTGACAGCTCTGTCATTAGATGGCAGTAGTGGCAGTAAAGCAGTCACAATGATGGACTAGCAGCTCCCTCGCCCGCTCACTCTCTCCCGCCGCTTCGCTCCGTCTATAAAAGCTCTGACCCGAGCCCCGTGTGGCATCTGTTCCACGCCAGTCCGCAGGTGGCACCGCTGCGGTCACGGCCATAAAGGTTGTCGGTGTCGCGTCTTACCGGCTGCCCCTGTTAGCCACCTCGTAAACCCGGAGCTGTTAAACCCTGACCTGCACACCTGCGGTCTGCACTCTTGTCTAGATGCCAGCCACCGGCCATGTCGGGGGACTCCTACTGACACACACTCTTTCTCCCACACACACATTTGCTCAACATAGCTCTGCTATATTAGCGACACTATATTAATGCAACCCTTTTGAGGAACCAGTGTTTGTGTGTCACATTGTGCTGCTTTGCATGAAACTTACATGAACCTCATTTGGAATGCAAGAGTGGTCAGCATGTGGGCTTGAATGCTTGTGTGTCTGTGTTGTTTATGTCTGTTGTCGCCCTCTCGCCTGATATATTGTTCCAACACCAGAGATTGCTCGGCTCTAATTGCCTTCATCTTCCATTGCTTCCACTAATCAAATTAGACTACAGAGAATTCTAATTAAACCCCGTCTGCATCAGATGGCTCTGGGTTCACGTGCACGTGTAGCCAGTATCATGTTCCTTTTATGTGCACTGGGATGAGCTGCGGCTTGACATTTGGGGGAGAATGGCGGTTTATATACAGCGGCCCTGTGTAAGGGATGTGTGAGTGAAGCTTTTCTATGTAAGCCTTAGTCATAGCTTAGCATTATATCACTAGAATTAATGGCATTGTACATCAGTGTGACACATTGAAGTGTTGCATCTACGTGGTGCAGTCAAGGCATCTGGCAGAAAACAACATTACAAGAAACTAATACACAATAATGATCAATATAAAAATGGAGAATTAAATGGGTTATACTTCTATAGCGCTTTTCTACCTTCAAGGTACTAAAAGCGCTTTGACACTATTTCCACATTCACCCATTCACACACACATTCACACACTGATGGCGGGAGCTGCCATGCAAGGCACTAACCACGACCCATCAGGAGCAAGGGTGAAGTGTCTGGCTCAAGGACACAACGGACGTGACTAGGTTGGTAGAAGCTGGGGGTTGAACCAGGAACCCTCAGGTTGCTGGCACGACCACTCTCCCAACAGAGCCACACCGTGATTGTTGCGTTATGTTATAATGAATCATTTTGCGCTTAGGGATGGTTACCGAATTAATCCATCCATCCATTGTCTACCGCTTGTCCCGTTCGGGGTAGCGGGGGGTGCTGGAGCTTATCTCAGATGCATTCGGGCGTTAGGCGGGGTACACCTTAGGCAAGTCTCCACCTCATCACAGGGCCAACACAGATAGACAGACAACATTCACACTCACATTCACACACTAGGGCCAATTTTAGTGTTGCCAATCAACCTATCCCCAGGTGCATGTCTTTGGAGGTGGGAGGAAGCCGGAGTACCCGGAGGGAACCCACGCAGTCACGGGGAGAACATGCAAACTCCACACAGAAAGATCCCGGGCCCAGGATTGAACCCAGGACTTTGTTTAAATTCCATCAGTACTACCGGGTATCGATACACATAAAATCAAATGATGCCATATTTCGATGCTTTTTGATGCTCGTGACGTGCACGTCACTTGGCGGGCAAACAAGCACTCATGCAGCACTTAGAGTCAAACTGCCTCTAGGTAATGTTGCATTTTTTCCATTCCAACAAAGCAAGAATGCCTGATAAAAACACTCCTATGTAAAGTAAGGTTCCACTTTTCCAAAATGTACTACTGTAGCTCGATGCTAATTTACACTGAATTTGCCATAGACGTGCTACTGGTTAGCATTGGTGTTTTTTACATTCTGATTTCAACATCTTCAAATTGGGTAATGGAAATTACAACTAAGATGCATGTTGCAATCAAACAGCATGTGTGTAATAAGTACAATACTTACAGTATAAGCACTTTTCAGGGTGCAACAAAAGATGAGATTCAGTCTAATGGCAAATAATACTGCCTGACTGGGCAACACCCCATAATCAATACATTACTGTCATCTAACATCTTGGATTTGCAAGTGCATACAAAGTTGATCATATATAATACTTGCAAATGAGACTCGGAAGTGTAAAAATTCAACTGGACAGCACAGTTATCATTATAAGATCACTGTTATATATTGAATACATAAAATTATTATATTATATAAATAATTACCATTTATTAACACTGGAACTCACACAAGACACAAAAAACCCATATGGATTCAAATGTTAAAGGTACCTATACCAATTGCACTTAAGGATTACTAAAGTAGTTTAAGGTTTAAGTTTATTTTAAACATGCATACAATTACAACATGATACATCACAATTTTCAGTTTCTCTTTACAACATGTCCGAAAAGGAGTAGAAGAAACCGAGCTTGTTTAGTTTTGCCCCTTTTCCATTTCATAGCAATTACTAACACATTTGTTCACTTCCTGTTTTTAATTTGTACACAATTTAACTCCATAAGTAATAAAGTCCCCCCCCCCAAAAAAAATTGTTAAATAAGTTGTCAATTACATAGTGAGATGAATACAGTTATCTCATTTTCAGGAAGGTTCAAAATGTGTATCAGAGTTATTCTTCTTTGTAAACACTTCGAGTTGAAACAGTTTCTTAAACTGGATCATATTAGTTCTTTGTTTGACTTCTTTGGTTAAGCCATTTTATAATATAATTCCTCATACTGATATACTAAATGTTTTAAGAGTTGTACGTGCATACAAATTTTTGAAATTACATTTTTCTACAAGGTTATATTTCTCCTCCTTTGTTAAGAAGATTTGTCGTACATTCTTGGATAGCGGGTTCTAGTTTGCTTTGTGCATACTTTTAGATGTTTGCAATTGCACCAAATCGTTACATTTCATTGTTTTTGATTCAGTAAATAAAGTGTTCTCTATATCCAACATTATGTATTATTCTAACTGGCCTCTTTTGTAACACCGTTGGTGAATGAAGTGTACTTTTGTAGCTATTCCCCCATATTTCCCCACAATAACTCAGATATGGTAACACCAACGAGCAGTAGAGAATCTGGAGGGATTTTTTTTAGCCAATAGATGTATTGCTTTATTCATTATTTACGGATTTCTTGCCAACCTATGTTGTATATTTTTTAAGTTGAGATTTCCAGTTCATTTTGTCATCTATTATTACACCCAAAAATGTGGTTTGTTTTACTCTGTCTATATCTACTCCATCTATTTGTATTTGTTCTTGTCTTGAAGGTATAGTAGAGTTCTTTGCTTAGATGAGGCTTTAATGTCCCAAGCCCATTCTGCTCTTGAAATGAGCAAACAT
Source organism: Nerophis lumbriciformis (assembly GCF_033978685.3). Classification (NCBI taxonomy): domain Eukaryota; kingdom Metazoa; phylum Chordata; class Actinopteri; order Syngnathiformes; family Syngnathidae; genus Nerophis; species Nerophis lumbriciformis. The sequence continues at coordinate 33,444,970 of NC_084553.2, read as the reverse complement.
GAAACATATAACAGAAACACATTTTTAGTGTATGTATGTATGAAAATTTGAGTATATATGAGAAGCAACCCTAATTGGAAATTCAAGGCTAACAACAGCATATGTCGAAATAATAAGCTAGCTGAAAACAATTAAAACGTTTGCTTTCCTTTCATAATCATTTTATAAAGTCCTAGGGGGCAAATACTAAGAAGCTGAATATTTACAATTTGTCATGAAAAAAACCCAAAAAGTCAACTGTCTTTCTCCAGAAAGACTATATAGGTAAACTTTGATACCAATTTCGTAAATTTCTACACAACAAATTGAGAGACAGTACCCCCTAGTGGTAACAACTAACACCAATCCAAATATGTCATTGTTATATTCATGAAAACATGTATTTGTATAAACAACCATTCATCTATTTTCTACCGCTTGTTCCTCCTGGGTCGCGGGGGGTGCTGGAGCATATCCCAACTGCACTCGGGCAGAAGGCGGGATACACCCTGGACAAGTCGTCACCTCATCGCATGGGATTATTAGTATAAACAACATAAAAATATTTGTTTGCTCACAAATGTGGTATATGCCAGTTTTTACTAATTAAAGTGTTTCCTACACAATACTACAAAATGATGGGGAAAGATGGCTCATTGATTACATTACTTGTTTCTTACTTATGTCACTTCTTTTTCTCTTGACGTGCATGTAACTGCTGTATCTGAGCAGTTGAATCATTTATTTTATAATAGAAACGGCGTTGATACCCTTTTTTTCCAGGCCATACAGTGCACCGGTATTTAAGCCGCATCTACCAAATTTTAGAAGATAAATATTTGTACATTTATTAGCCGCAACAGATTATAAACCACAGATATACATTTTAAGATTTCGTAAATGTTTTTTTTTACATACCTTAATTGTTTCCAAATGGTGCCTGGAAAAAAAACTGAAAAAAACTAGCTAGCTTTCCAACCAGCTAAACAGGCTTAATAACGTTACGGTGACGTTTTGGTGAATTTACGAAATTGAAACAATACAAAATGAATGCCAATGTAAATTAATAATACTAACACGGACACTGTAAATGTGTTAGCATATTCGCTAAAGCAAACGATGCTAGCTTGATTACATTACGATAGCACCCCTACAGACATCACACATGGGACGGTTTAGTATGAATTGTTTAGTTATATTGTAAAACTTACAAAAATTGCTTCGAGTGATGAATGAAGAATACTTTCGAGCAGAAACGCTATGAACCAGTGACGTGCGGTGAGGTTGATGGCTGGTGAGGCACTGACTTCATCACAGTCAGATTTACAAACATATGAACCCTAAAGAGTATCTTATTCACCATTTGATTGGCAGCAGTTAACGGGTTGTGTTTAAAAGCTCATACCAGCATTCTTCCCTGCTTGGCACTCAGCATCAAGGGTTGGAATTGGGGGTTAAATCACCAAAAATGATTCCCGGGCGCGGCTCCCCACTGCTCCCCTCACCTTCCAGGGGGTGATCAAGGGGATGGGTCAAATGCAGAGGACAAACTTCACCACACCTAGTGTGTGTGACAATCATTGGTACTTAACTTAACTTTAACTTTACACATACAAACTGTCCATCCATCCATTTTCTACCGCTTATACAAACTGTAGCACACAAAAAAGCACCTTTAATTTAAAAAAAAAGCGTTATTATGGTCTTACCTTTACTTATAAATGAAGTCCATGCACAGCTCCTTCTGAACAAAAGCGTCGATAGCTTGTTTATAGAAGTCTTCCTTATCTTTCTTCAGTTTTAAAAGTCTCTCTGTCTCGATGGAGATCTTTCTTTAAGTATTACCTCCTGCTTCGATTGAAAGTCCTGTTTAGAAAACTGTTTTATTTTAGATATGTAATCCTCCATGTTAATAGTCCAGGCAAGAGGAAAAAATAAACGATCGCTGCTAACTGTTGCTGCTTGTTGTCACTTCTTCTGCAGCCGAGTAGTCGCAGAAATGCTCCCTGGGATCACTACCGCCCTCTACCACCAGGAGGCGGGATTACTGCGAGCCTCACACAGTGCGTCTTCGCAGCAGTTTTATGATTGCTCAGCACAAGAAATACGTTACACACATACAGTTGTTGATAAAATACACTGTACATTATATACCTCAGCTAACTAAACTATGAAAATGTATAATATAATTCATATAGCAATACGGTCTCACTGCACAGCAGGCCAGCAGTTAGCCGAGTCATTGCGCAATCCATGGTGAGGCTCAACTCAGTGACGTGCCTCAACTGGCTGGTGACTCACCGCAAGTCTCTTCTCAGTATTTGAACGGCAAATGTGAAAATTCAGCGATATTGAATAAAAAATCATCTAAAACTGGTGAAGTTAAATGGAAAATAACTTTATAGTATAATCACTGGATACATATAACAATTTAATTTTTTTTTTTTCTTTTTACATTTTTTTTCTTTCCATGATGGCAGGTGAGGGCCCGCCTCACCTGCCTCCCCTGACTGCACGTCACTGCTATGAACGGTTATACTTCAGACAGGAAATAGTTTTTCAACCGGCAGCACCTGCAGTAAGCAAACTCGTCCAAAAGATGGCAGCATAGCACAAACCAAAACACACCTTTTCAGTGTCTCTGTCAGTATGTTAAATATGTTATGTTATGTTATAAATGTTAAATACAATACATAATGGAAGTTCGCGAAGAAAAATCCATAAATTAGCCACATATTTATTTTAAGCCGCAGGGTTCAAAGCGTCTTAAAAAGTAGCGGCTTATAGTCCAAAAATATGGTAGTGTAGGTCCCTGCATGTACCTTTCAATGCTACAAACCACATTGGGGTATTTCATAGGCAAAAATATCTTGATTTTTTTCATTGTTCAGGGGAGTATAAAAAGCAATGGAGTGTGTTACAAACACAACTGTAACGGTAGCAAACATCCAACATGAATTACACACACTTAAAACCAGCACTATTCAACTCCACTTGTATCACCAGCGCACACAAAAAGGACAGATGAGGTTAGCTGTGGAAGCTTGGTAATCCTCCCTCTTTTCCAGGGGTAATTAAGAGGCGAAGATTTATGAAGAAGAGGAGGGCAAAATGAGATGTACCACCCAAAAAGAGGGTAATAGGGATTTGGAAACGGAGTGTTTTTTGTTTTTTTTTCAATCCAGCAACTGTAGAAGAGTGTGTGTTTGTTATGGTGGGAGGGGGATGCCTTTTTAAGCCGACAGCCTTCTAATCGTTAGTCATTGGGATTTCGGAGCTTAGCCATGAAAGATGAGGAAATGTTATGCATCTTCCCAAGTTTTCCTATTTTGCATGCAGTTTGTGGTGGTGTACTGCATAATGTCATGTGTTAATGCTGCATGCCTCTCCCTTCACCATTAGTCATCTCCAGGGTTCATAGATGGAAGCAGAGTGCTCGTTGTAAATACCTGTGCCGCCATGGGGCTTCTCTCCGCCCATTGTGGGGGTGTTGACGAGGTTAAGAAAGAAAGGCAGATGACTTTGCAGGAAGTGCAAATGTCAGTTTCCCGCATGCCGCTCTGTATTTACCGCACAGTACGAGCCAGCCCCAGTCAGAGGTCTCATCTCAGTCCTTGTTGAATTAATCATCTCCGTCTTGCTTTGTGGCTTGTCAGTGTGTGCGCTTGTTTGTAATCCCTCCATGTGGCCACTCTCTGCCTGGCTGCACACAGGATATGGAAATGAATCATTGGAGACAGATTAATGGAACGGCGAGAGCCCATCACATCCTCTTAAAGAACGCGGAAGAGAGCCAAAGAAATATATATCCCGGATCGGCGCCTTCCTTTTAACGCTGTTCGTATTTCTCACCTGCCATGTGATCAGCGACGGCCTTAAAACACGCCGTTGAAATAGGCATCATAGAGTTGAAGTGGGAGTGAGGGTGATGGATGAGGGATGATGGATGTGGCCTTAGACGGCGTCCTCAGGAGGAGGAGTAATGAGGAGAGGGCACAGGATTACGGCTCCATCACTCTGTGTGTTGCAGCCCAGCAGCGACCACTAAGCAAATAGCACAGGAGCCTTAGTGGCGTATAAATCTCATCTCAAAGTGTTTGTCTTTTGTCTATGTTGTATTTTTAGTGTGGATAAGGGCAAAAATGGGGGCCAGGGGCTTTGATGCTGTCATATATTTCCTCCCCTGTCACTCCCAGCCTTATGTGTACTGCATGGTTTCTTAGCTTGGCAAACAGGAGGAGATGTTTGTTTGTGTTGTTTGTTTATCTGCAACACTTGCTTTTCATTCTTGTAGATTCAACGTCGAGTTTAAAGCTCACGGCAAGCTCCAAATGAGGTAAAAATGTGTGTTTTTAATGGTCTCCAAAAGAGATGGGTGCCTTTCACATTTGAAACGATACGGTACCAATTCCATCCATCCATCCGTTTTCTACCGCTTATCCTTTCGGGGTCGCGGGGGGTGCTGGAGCCTATCTCAGCTGCATTCGGGCGGAAGGCGGGGTTCACCCTGGACAAATCACCACCTCATCGCAGACGGTACCAATTCATTGTATCAATAGGAGTCAATACCGGTACCAATTTTGTTTGTTTTCATGTGTCACTATATGTTAATTATTTGAATAATAAAATCTAAATCTTTTAATCAACATATAACAGTGAGCTTATTATGATAACTGTGCTGGCCAGTTGTTATATCTTGATTTCTTACACTCCTGAGTCTCATTTGCAACTTTGCATGCAGTTGCAATTATGAGATGTTAGATGGCAGTAGCGTATATACTATTACTATGGTGTGTTGCTTTGTCAGGGAGTAATCTTTGCCATTAGTCTAGTCAGGGAGTCAGCAACCCGCGCCTCTTGAGCCGTATGCGGCTCTTTAGTACCGCCCTAGTGGCTCCCTGGAGCATTTTTATAAAAGGATTGAAAATGGAAAAAGATGTGGCAAAAATACACACCAACGCAACAGTTTGTTTACATGTAAAATCTTCCACTCCTTCTCTGTCTCATTTTGTCCACCAAAAGTTGTATGCTGTGCGTGAATGCACAAAGGTGCGCTTTGACTAGTGGTTGTGCTAATCAGGCATATTTAGTCAGAGCATGACTGCAAGCTAATCAATGCTAACATGCTATTTAGGCTAGCTGTATGTACATATTGCATCATTATGCCTCATTTGTATGTATATTTGAGCTCATTTAATATCCTCTACTTTTATCATCTTTGTATATACTTTAGTTTTGCATGTCTTATGACACATTATGTGACGACCGGGGCGCATGGTGATGCGGGGCTCGTTCTCCCAGGAATGCAGACGGGCGTCAGACACAGCGTGCAGGTAGGAAAAATGATTTATTAAAAATTAAATCAAAAGGGAACAAACAAAAACGTGCTCATAGCACTTAAGGCAAAAAACTAAATGGGCTAGCGTGAGAGCTAGCAAGTAACAAGAGCAGGAAACAAAAGTCGTAATCTGTTGTACGAGAACAAACTAGGAAGCAAGACAGAATGACAGGGAAGGCATTATTAAATAATAATGTCAGTGATGACCAACAGGTGCGCGTCGGGAACACACGCAGCAGGTGAAAACAATAAGCAGCCATGGCAACAAACTCAGGTGTACAAACAGGCACTCAAGGAGTCCAAAACTAACAAAAAACACAAGTGCCTTGAAAACGTAAACAAAAATATGATCCGGGCAGCGGATCATAACACATTATCTGTATGTAATATTGGCTGCATTTCAGATAGTTGTTTGTGTGCCATGTTGTTCTAGACCACAGCAAACATTACCTAGTTTGCCAAAGATTGTAATAAATCTATTAAAAGAAGACAGCTTGCCGTTTCCTTTAACTTGGACACACACATCTACAGTATACCTTTGGCCATTAAAAGCCAGTAATTTTCAGGAGTCATCCCATTTTCTGTGTAGCCTCTGATTTACTAATGGTTTCTAATGTTGTAAAAATGTGTAGAATAAATATTACATTTCAACATTTCTGTCAACGAAGATTTGCTTCAGCCTGCGACACATAGTCATTTTGATAGTAGGCTATTATAGCTAATATAGACACGTCATGTGTTGCCTTCATTATAAGACTTATATACGGCTTTTCATTTTTTGCGGTTCCTAACAGATTAGTTTTTTGTATTTTTGGTCCAATATGGCTCTCTCAAAGTTTTGGGTTGCCGACCCCTGGTCTAGTCTAATCTAGTCAGTTTGATTCCATTGTGCATCTAGGTTGTAGTTTTCATCACCAAATCTGGAAGTATTGAAATCGCCATGTAAACTTGCTAATGCTAATTAGTAGCATTTCTATTGCTGGGTTGCAATCAGGTGACCTAGAGGCACTTACGGGTTTCAGACAATGGTGTAGAGTACTGTTTATTTACCTTCCTCAGTGCAGATTTGGGCGTATTTTGTAATATTTGGAGGCAAATATATAAGCGATCATTAAAACTTATTTAAAATGGGATGGAGTGGATTTATACACTGTGTTTTTGAAAGATTTAAACCATTCATCGTCACTAAGACGTTACTGCTCTCCTTGACCTCACGTCCTTTGACACTTACAAGGATTCAAAGAAGAAAAGAGTGGAGGCACATCATGTCTTTACATCTGAGGTGTCCACAAATTAAGCTAAGTACCGTACTTAATTGACATAACAAGTGCCGTGCTGCTGTAATTGTGATGCTAATGAGAAAATGGATACGTTTGTTTGCAGTTGATTTCCTGCTACGAATACATCTCATCTACAATTCATATCTGTAGTTGTTTTTATGGTGTGAAGTTCATATTTTGTCTCATTATTTAACTATTGATGTCCCTGTTGTTCAGCAATGTTTGCTAGCGATATCAAGATTCAGAACATGCTGTTGAGCCTGCAAGATATGTATTCATCTAGTTTATTAATACTATTAAAGATATTTTCCGTTATATCGTGGTCATCCGTGTTGAATAAAACACTTGGCTTTCCTTCACAACCACTACAACTAAGCTTGTAGTTTCTGCCATGAAAATGGACAATGAAAATGCGGTGGATTGGACAAACAATCATAATATTCATTACTAAGACTTAATATGACGTTAATTTATTTGCACAACCAGGTCTTCATAGTTCTATTTAGGCATAGCAACCACAAAAGAACACAAACTAATGCGATCTCTTGTCTTACGTTTAGTTCTGCTGTCAAACACTAGTAATATAGTAGAGAATAATTGCATCACAGAAAGACTACGTTTACACTGCAGGCCAAAATGGCCCAAATCAGATTTTTTTTAGATCAGATTTTTTCCAACTGACTGTTTATACTATCACACTCCAGTGTAAATACGCACAGGCCCCAATGTGGCCCCAAAGTGGCCTCGACGTCACTTCCATGCCCACTTTGGTAAAGTGAAAACAAAGGAAGTTGACCGGGAGGAAGCCGCTACTAGTACAAAATAAAATAAAAATTCACAACACCTTAAAAACGAGTGTGGATGTTGTGATTAAATATCCATTTCTGCTGGGGTCTGTGTGTTTCCGGCGCACAGGAGTGACGTAGCTCGCCCAAGGCTGACGAAAATAATCACATTCAGGTCACATTTGAAAAGATCAGATTCCAATCGGATTCAGGACTACCTTTAGAGCGTGTAGACTGGCAAAAAAAAATCAGACCTGTGTCAATTGAGGGCAAAAAATTCAGATTTGGTGTGCAGTGTAAACGGGGCCAATGTTTCTCAAACAAATCCAATGTTCAAACAAACATTTAAAAGAAGTGATCGCTGCAGACACGGGCATGGTCCGATTGGATTTTACAAAAGATGAAAGGGGTATTTTTAAGAGCCATTTCCTTCTATGCACTTTCGTTTTTTCCCTGACATTATTACCTTTATGAGTCATTTCTTCTGGTACTCTATGGAAGCTTTTCCTATCCCTCTATTTGAACGATTGGAACACCCAAGAACAGAACAGCAATACGTCATTTTCTGCTCAAACTCTATACACTCACTCACATTTGTTTTAATGCTACGCTCAAGCTGGTTGACCATCATGTGAATTAAGCCTCACAGAATGAAAACGGACGTGACGTCATATGCAAACCCAGCAATAGACAGGCCGAAGTAAATTAGCATCAAGCTAGCACATTTTGAAAAGTGAAGCCTTACTGTACATTTAAATGTGTTTTCTATCACTTGCTTTGTTGGCATGGAAAATTGCAACATTACCTAGAGGCAGTCCGACTGGCTGATTGCTTGTTTGTCCACCAAGTGTTTGAGCCGGCTCAATCTGCAACTGGACGTGGCATCACGTCCAACATAGATATCTGGTTTGGCTCCAATATCGGTATCGTATCGGAAGTGAAAAAGTTGTATTGAGACACCCCGAATATTTACTAATACAATAGAGGTTTTTTGACTTGTTTGTAGGGATGTCCGATAATGGCTTTTTGCAGATATTCCGATATTGTCCAACTGTTTAATTACCGATACCGATATCAACCGATACCGATATCAACCAATACATGCAGTCATGGAATTAACACATTACTATGCCTAATTTGGACAACCAGGTATGGTGAAGATAAGGTACTTTTAAAAAAATAATAATAAAATAAGATAAATAATTGAAAAACATTTTCTTGAATAAAAAATAAAGTAAAACAATATAAAAACAGTTACATAGAAACTAGTAATTAATGAAAATTAGTAAAATTAACTGTTAAAGGTCAGTACTGTTAGTGGACCAGCAGCACGCACAATCATGTGTGCTTACAGACTGTATTGATATACAGGTAAAAGCCAGTAAATTAGAATATTTTGAAAAACTTGATTTATTTCAGTAATTGCATTCAAAAGGTGTAACTTGTACATTATATTTATTCATTGCACACAGACTGATGCATTCAAATGTTTATTTCATTTAATTTTGATGATTTGAAGTGGCAACAAATGAAAATCCAAAATTCTGTGTGTCACAAAATTAGAATATTACTTAAGGCTAATACAAAAAAGGGATTTTTAGAAATGTTGGCCAACTGAAAAGTATGAAAATGAAAAATATGAGCATGTACAATACTCAATACTTGGTTGGAGCTCCTTTTGCCTCAATTACTGCGTTAATGCGGCGTGGCATGGAGTCGATGAGTTTCTGGCACTGCTCAGGTGTTATGAGAGCCCAGGTTGCTCTGATAATGGCCTTCAACTCTTCTGCGTTTTTGGGTCTGGCATTCTGCATCTTCCTTTTCACAATACCCCACAGATTTTCTATGGGGCTAAGGTCAGGGGAGTTGGCGGGCCAATTTAGAACAGAAATACCATGGTCCGTAAACCAGGCACGGGTAGATTTTGCGCTGTGTGCAGGCGCCAAGTCCTGTTGGAACTTGAAATCTCCATCTCCATAGACCAGGTCAGCAGCAGGAAGCATGAAGTGCTCTAAAACTTGCTGGTAGACGGCTGCGTTGACCCTGGATCTCAGGAAACAGAGTGGACCGACACCAGCTGGACTGCTGCTGAGTGGTCCAAAGTCATGTTTTCTGACAAAAGCAAATTTTGCATTTCCTTTGGAAATCGAGGTCCCAGAGTCTGGAGGAAGACAGGAGAGGCACAGGATCCACGTTGCCTGAAGTCTAGTGTAAAGTTTCCACCATCAGTGATGGTTTGGGGTGCCATCTGCTAGTGTAAACGGGGCATTAAAAACATGGCATGTTTAGTAAAGTTGTTGTGTGTGTGTGTGGGGGGGGTGTTCTTTCCATTTGGTGTAAGCCTGTAAACAGACGAGTTCACACCTCCGTCGCGCGAACTGTGCAATCCGAAGGGTCGGACAAGGTTGTTAAGTGAGTGGACAAACATGCTCACTTCCCTCCCACCCCTGCACACACAGTCACGCGCTAGGATGGCACGAGCCTGGGGACAGCAGCGTGTGATAAAACATGCCCCACGCATCACAAAGCATGCAGCGAGGTCCCCTATAAATCGTGCAGTACAACCAGTTGAATGATGATGCATTGATCTGACATGCAGTCATGTTGCACTCTGCTGCTGATTGATGTGGCCTGGCTCCTGGCTCTGTCTGCTCTGCTCTGTCGGGGTTGGGGGGGGCGGGGAAAGGGCTTGGGGACACTTGGGAGGAGAGAGTCAGGAGTGTAAGGTGAGAAAATGAAGTGAGAAAAGAGGAAAGTGGGTTTTTTTTCCACCACTTTGACTTTGTGCACACGAGGGATGCAGCCCGGAGGTGGAGGAAGGTGTGCGAGGGAGCAGATTCAGAGAGGACTGGCCAGCTGAATCTTGTCAGAGCTTCTGTGAGGGCTCGGCTGGCACTGCAGAGGCAGGTTGGCACTTTGGCTGCCACTGGAGCGCGCACCTGTCGACAGGGGGAGATTCTGCCAAGAGGAAGGAGCGGGAAAAGGGGTAGGAGTGCTTATGAGTGTGACGCAGAGTGTGGTCTTCTGCAAGCAGGCCCTAAAGATATTAATGAAGTTATGTGTTGTTTGTTTTCTCCCCTAACTTGAAAAGCGTTTGACTTTTTGACCAGGGGTTACACTGGGACTTCACTCTTTGTTTTAATCCAATGATGAGACAAATCTCTGTTTATCCTTTTATTTTGGACTCGATTGTCTCTTTTTTTCATTGAATAGTTGAAAGGTGAAAAACCTTTGTAAAAAGGTGGACAAATACAAAAGCAATTAGAGACCAATATAAACAAATTACAATAAACCATTTTTTTAAAGTAAAAGTGTTTCCAAAAGTACATATAGTGACCTTTAACAGCTTGGATTTGACATTTAAACATTTTAACAACCACTTGGCAATTAAAATAAATTCAACACATCAAATCAAAACATCAAAATAATATAAGTCATCTCACCATCAGCCACCCTGGTCTCTTTAAACAGTTGTCTCTATTGTATTTGGCAAAATCTCCTCGAGCAGTGTTTGTTGGCCTGAAGTCTGAACAGGAGCTGCAGACTTAAAAAGAGTGGATTTGATTGCTTCAGGTGAGAGCCTTCCTGATTACTGATGGTCTTCAGCTGTTGGGAAATGTTGTCAGTAATTCCAGTTCTGTCCTCTGGGGGGAAATGGGAGCCAAACTGACATTTGGACATGAGGCCCTTCTGCTTGGGTGACGGCTTTGGCCTTATGTAAAGTTTGCCAAAACAGTAGGACAGTGTTGTTCAACCTTTTTTGAGCCAAGGCACTTTTTTTTCATTGAAAAAATCCGAAGGCACACCACTAGCAGAAATCATTAAAAAATTAAACTCAGCAGCCGATATTTACAGTAAAAAGTAATTGTCGCAATTGTTGGGTATGACTTTAAACTAGGGGTCGGCAACCCGCGGCTCTAGAGCCGCATGCGGCTCTTTAGCGCCGACCTAGTGGCTCTCTGGAGCTTTTTCAAAAAACTGAAAAAAGTTGATGGGGAAAAAAAATTGTTTTAATATGGTTTCTGTAAGAGGACAAACATGACACATACCTCCCTAATTGTTAGAAATCACAATAAAAGGAATACCATATTAAACATGCTTCACTGATTCGAGTATTTGGCGCGCACCGTTTTGTCCTACTAATTTTGGCGGTCCTTGAACTCACCGTAGTTTGTTTACATGTATAACTTTCTCCGACTTTCTAAGACGTGTTTTAAGCAACTTCTTTTTCTGTCTCATTTTGTCCACCAAACTTTTAACATTGTGCGTGAAGGCACAAAGGTGAGTTTTGTTGATGTTATAGACTTGTGTGGAGTGCTAATCAGGCATATTTGGTCACTGCATGACTGCAAGCTAATCGATGCTAACATGCTATTTAGGCTAGCTATATTGCATCATTATGCCTCATTTGTAGGTAATTTGAGGTCATTTAGTTTCCTTTAAGTCCTCTTAATTCAATTTATATCTCATGACACACTATCTGTATGTAATATGGCTTTTAATTTTTTGCGGCTCCAGACAGATTTGTTTTTGTATTTTTGGTCCAATATGGCTCTTTCAACATTATGGGTTGCCGACCCCTGCTTTAAACCATAACCAAGCATGCGTCACTATAGCTCTTCTCTCAAAGTAGGTGTACAGTCACGACCTGTCACATCACGCCGTAACTTATTTTGAGGTTTTTGCTGTTTTCCTGTGTGTATTGTTTTAGTTCTTGTCTTGTGCTCCTATTTTGGTGACTTTTCCTGTTTTGTTGGTATTTTCCTGTAGCAGTTGCATGTCTTCTTTGAGCGCTATTTACCGCACCTGCTTTGTTTTAGCAATCAAGAATATTCCAGTTGTTGCTATCCTTCTTTGTGGGGACATTGTTGATTGTCATGTCATGTTCGGATGTACTTTGTGGACGTCATCTTTGCACAAACACGCTGTAAGTCTTTGCTGTCGTCCAGCATTCTGTTTTTGTTTACTTTGTAGCCAGTTCAGTTTTAGCTTCGTTCCCTAAGCTTCAATGCCTTTTCTTAGAGGCACTCACCTTTTGTTTATTTTTGGTTTTAGCATTAGATACCTTTTCACCTGCATGCTGCCTCCAACTGACGTCTGCATATTGGGATCACGACAAACCATGTTACGACCTCTCCAAAGCAATTAGCTACCGGCTGCCACCTACTGATATGGAAGAGTATAACATTGTTACGCTGCCAAGCTCTAGACAGCCCCGACACTCAACAACGGCACGTTATTTGCAGACTGTAATTACTTGTTTGCAAAAAATATTCTTACCCCAAATAGGTGAAATTACATAATCTCCCACAGCACACCAGACTGTATCTCACGGCACACTAGTGTGCCGCGGCACACTGGTTGAAAAACACTGGTGTAGGACATGCATGCTCACAGGTGCAGGCATGCTCACTAATGTCCCAGCACACACCAACAGTCCTAAATAAAATGGCTCTGTTGTCTAAAAAAACGTAAAAGCAGGATTGTTTTTAAACATCCGCTCTGTACGACAGACCCTCTAATTGGTCACAACTGTTGTGCTGCTAACTAGCTGCTAATGAGTTGAGAGTATTCCCCTCACTCCCCCTCTCACCTCTCCTGTGTTATTTGCTGCAAACAAAAACACTTGCAAGCTTTTAATGAAAAAGCGCACACCCTCCTCCACTTTTTCATCTATAGTTGCATATGAAAGCCTGCAATAGACATCACTTCTTTTGGCTTTTACTAATCAGCATGTTTAGATGTGGTTTAGGGTGTCAAAGCCAGTGGGCTGCTGTCAGACTGATCTTGTAACATAACAACACACAAACACACACACAAGCTTACAAATATTGTTTGCCACAAACAATATGCAATTGTAATTCACAGTTGCACACTTATACATGTATAGCTGCCAAGGACAAAACATAAGGACATAAGTTTGTCGTAACGTACTTACAGTATAACTACTTTATTGATTTCAACTGAATTGTGTTGCATGTGCACTTCCCTGCTCCACTATTTGTTTATTTTTGTTATTCAAATGCATGTTTGCCTGCTGTCTCTGCATCCTTGGGTCATAGGGCAGCATGCCTCAGATGGTAGTGTGGCTGACCATAAACGTCAGGGTTCCTGGTTCAAATCTAGCTTCCGCTATCCACTGCCGTAGTGTCCTTGGGCAAGACACTCCACCCACCTTGCTACCAGTCCCACTCACATTGGTGTAAATTTAGCGCACAGCGGCCTTGTGGTTAGAGTGTCCGCCCTGAGAAAGGAAGGTCGTGAGTTCAAACCCCGGCCGAGTCATACCAAAGACTATAAAAATGGGACCCATTACCTCCCTGCTTGGCACTCAGCATCAAGGGATGGAATTGGGGGTTAAATCACCAAAATGATTCCCAAGCGTGGCCACCGCTGCTTCTCACTGCTCCCCTCACCTCTCAGGGGTTGAACATGGGGATGGGTCAAATGCAGAGAATAAGTTTCCCACACCTAGCGTGTGAGTGACTATCGTTGGGGTTTTAACTTTAACTTTATTATGGGTTTCTCAATGTAAAGAGCTTTGAGTCACTGGAGAAAAAGCGCTAGATTAATATTATTCACTTCACTTCAATATCGAAGTGTGTTCAAGGTAGTTCAAAATAATATTTCTATTTTTTTAAACTCCAGTTATCAAATATGCAATCAGGTCAATGTGCAGGACACTTTGCTTGATTAATATTTTTATCGTGCAGTTAATATTTTCATGAATGTATAAATTTTACCTCTTTGGGATATTATCATGAATGTATAAATGTTACCTCTTTGGGACACAAATGGCAGCGATTTGGTGGAGTGGCTCTTATATTTCTGATAATGTATAGCAAGTATACCGTTCTGACCCTGAAAGACTGCTGTAGTTCTTGAAAAGTGGTGTTTTCAAACTAGGAGTGAAAGTGAAATAAATAAAATATACACATTTGCTATGCCATAAAATACGGTATTTTGCTTACGTTTTTATCCAGTATGAGCAACAGTAGATCAGTGCTGCCAACAGAGAGTGGGGGGCAGCTCTATGTCAACACACCAGCTAAATGCATTCTTGAACTTTGAGTATTTCAGGTGCAGCCATGTACTGAGTGCTTTCGTTACACTATATTTCCATGTCCATCTGTTTGTGTGTAAAACCGGGCAGCTTTCCAGAAGTCTGTTGTGTAGGTGAAGTGTAAAGGGCAATGCTTGAGCCGCACGTCTTTGGGCCGCACTGTTCTCCTCTGATCTGTCTCCCCTCTTTCATCATGAACATGACGGAGGGCAAGGCAGAGGGAGACAGAGAGCTTTGCAGGCTGGCAGCAGCGCCATAGCCTTGAGCTGTTATCTCTGCCCCTCGCTGTGTTGCAGAGAGGGTTGAGGGGTTGTAGAGAGAGTAAGGGACTGTGGCAGTAATTGCGGCACAGCTTTACATTACTTTTTCTTTTTTTTCTGTCCGCTTCCTGTGCAGAACAGGATGGTTAGCAGATGGTCTTGTTACCAGCAAAAATTAAAATGAAGGCAGTAAAATTTGCTTGTGTTAATTTTCCCATCCCCTCCCCGAGGTGAGACCTCGGGCATGCACAGATATGCACACTCGTGGATATGAACGCATGCACACAGACACACACACACACACACACACACACACACACACACACACACACACACACACACACACAGACATGCACACGGCTGCCCTGCTGGCTTTGAACACGCACCATCTGCATGCAAGGAAAGTGTGTCAGAGGAGTGAAAAGCGTGTGCTTGGCTTCAGGAATGTGTTTCTAATGTTCATAGCCATAGCTTATGTTGCTTTGGAATGTAAAGAGTGTGAGCGAACACCTAATGTGTCACACCTCACTTGTCCAAAGAAAGTGCGTGTTTTAGAGCCAGGCTGACAGAGCTAAAAAAGGATGAATTGGCATTTAAAGGCAGAGCCAAGCTATCAGAAAGGGCGATAAATGATGTGTTTATCCACAGGTAATGTCTAAATATTTTCATGTTGTCATACTTACCAACCCTCCCGGATTTTCCGGGAGACTCCCGAAATTCAGCGCCTCTACCGAAAACCTCCCGGGACAAATTTTCTCCCGAAAATCTCCCGAAATTCAGGCGGAACTGGAAGCCACGCCCCCTCCAGCTCCATGCGGACCTGAGTGACGTGTCAACAGCCTGTATTCACGTCCACTTTCCCACAATATAAACAGCGTGCCTGCCCAAACACGTTATAACTGTAGAATGATCGAGGGCGAGTTCTTGGTTTCTTATGTGGGTTTATTGTTAGGCAGTTTCATTAACGTCAATCATGTTTTATTCTACCGTAAAGCAGTTCGTCTGCCGTAAACAGCAATGTTCTTGTAATATATTGAGTTGGAGGCAATAACCAGGCGAGGTGATGAAGTACGTCTCTTTACTGTAGACTTCAGAACAGACTCACACACTTGACGTCAGGTACGCAACACCACGTAAATCGTTGGCCAACCAAAAAGTAACCCCAGTACGCTATAGCCAACATTCACCAGGAGATGGCAACAGACAAACATAGATCACTCTATTACATTCCTCCCCTTTTAGAAATGTAGAAGTTACTCAAAATAAATAAACAACCCAACCAAAAAATGCAGCAGCTCAATTAAAAAACTGAACTTAAGCCACATTATTTTTCTTTTTTTTTAGTACTGAACTCTTAACCCTCATTTGTAAACAATAACATGCTTATTATACAAACAGTATTTGTACACCTTTAACACAGATTTGTATACTGTCTTCAGAGATTCAGTTTTTTTGGTGGTACTCGAAACCTTTCTGGGTACCTGCGAAAGGGTGTTCAGCATGGTTAGAAAAATAGTGACAGAAAATAGAACAAGGATGGACAATTCAACCCTTAACTCAACAATGAGTAGATGAGTGTTATGTGTGTGTATATGTGTAAATAAATGAACACTGAAATTCTGAAATTCAAGTATTTCTTTTATTTATATATATATATATATATATGTATATATATATATATATATATATATATATATATATATATATATATATATATATATGTATATATATAGATATATATATATATAATAAAATAAATATATATATATTGAGCTAGAATTCACTGAAAGTCAAGTATTTCTTATATATATATATATATATATATATATATATATATATATATATATGAAACACTTGACTTGGTGAATTCTAGCTGTAAATATACTCCTCCCCTCTAAGCCACGCCCCCAACCACGACCCCGCCCCACCCCGACCACTGGTAATGCATCTTGGCCTAGTGGTTAGAGTGTCCGCCCTGAGATCGGTTGGTCGTGAGTTCATACCCCGGCCGAGTCATACCAAAGACTATAAAAATGGGACCCATTACCTCCCTGCTTGGCACTCAGCATCAAGGGTTGGAATTGGGGGTTAAATCACCAAAAATGATTCCCGGGCGCAGCCACCGCTGCTGTTCACTGCTCCCCTCACCTCCCAGGGGGTGAGGGTGATGGGTCAAATGCAGAGGATGATCTCACCACACCTAGTGTGTGTGTGACAATCATTGGTACTTTATGTCATGTCTGTGATCATGTTTTGTTTAGTTATGTTTTGCTTGGTTTTTGGACACTTTTTAGTTCTTGTCTTCACTCCCTTTGTCACCATAGTAACCTTTAGTTTCACCTGGTTCACATCGTCATGTCACGCACCTGTCTCACGTTTTCACATTTTCAGTCACGCACCTGTTTTCACTAATCATGTCATCACTATTTAAGCCTGTAGTTGCCAGGCAGTCAGCCTGGCGACATCACTCTTGACACACTCCTGACACTCTGTTTCATGTTCATAGTCCATGCTGCCCTGTTCACGTCATCGCAAGTAAGTTTTGTTGATTAATGCCACAGTTAGTGTCTTTTGTTTTTTTGTCCATAGTTCTGCCTTTGTGCGAGTTTTTGTTTTTATAGCCAAGTTTTGTACTTCTGCCCTTGTGCGCGCCTTTTGTTTCTTCCTTTTTTGAGTGTTAAAATTTAAATATGTATTTACCTTCACGCCATGTCCGGTCCAAATCATTTGCACCATGGGAAAACAAACCACGCCAAAGTCCAAGTCCTGACACTTTAACTTTAACTTTTTTATTGTGAGCATTCTAATAATCATCTTATAGATAGATAGATAGATAGATAGATAGATAGATAGATGGATAGATAGATAGATAGATAGATAGATAGATAGATAGATAGATAGATAGATAGATAGATAGATAGATAGATAGATAGATAGATAGATAGATAGATAGATAGATAGATAGATAGATAGATAGATAGATGTGAATATAAACATGAATAGGTCCTCTTCAATTAACTCTTAGAGTAGGTTGCAAATTCTTGGCGGAGTCCTTGATGTGTGCAGAAGAGGGATGATGAGTCTGATGCAATCTATCCATGTTCTGGACATGAAGCAGAGTTGTATATATATTATATCTCATATTCCTGTTAGACTTAGACTTAGACTTGGACTTAGACAAACTTTAATGATCCACAAGGGAAATTGTTCAACACAATAGCTCAGTAACACTGTAGTTCAATACAGTAGCATTTAAGATAGCTAATGCTTAGCGCTTCTGATTACATCTGGCCATTAGCATGCTAGTGATCAGCTAGCAATTAGCATGCTAGTTTCCAGGTAGTGATTAGTACTCTCGTTGCCACCTAGCAATTAGCGACCCTAGCTGTCAGTTGGCAATTAGCACACTAGTGGCCAGTTAACAGTTAGCACGCTAGTTGCCAGTTAGCGATTACCAGAGATTTGCACGCTTGTTTCTTGCTAGCAATTAGCACTTTATTTTCCAGCTAGCAATGAGCACCCTAGTTGCCAGACAATTAGTGCTCTAGTTGTCAGCGAGCGATCTAGTTGCAAGTGAGTGATTTGCACACTATTTGCCAACTGATGATTAGCGCACTAGTTCCCACCTAGCGATTAGCGCATTAGTAATTTGTGGCCCTAGCTGCCAGCTGGCAATTAGTACGCCAGTTGCCAGCTAGCAAGTAGCTTGCTAATTGCCAGCTCGCGATTAACGACCCTAGTTTCAAGATAGCTGTTAATGGTGCTATACTGTATTATTTGAACATCGTACCATTGCAAAGAAACAACGTACCTTTCGGACCACTTTAATTTAAAAAGCAATTTTGTACAGGAAATATAAGTAAGTGGTCCCCGCTCCATCTCTCCATCATTTTGGGGGTCCTCGGCCTGGAAGACGTTGACGACTACTGCTTTAGATTACATGAATTGACCAAACATTCTGTGGTTTCTCTTTACTGACCTGCATCACCATGTGAAAAACTAGCCCTCTTTAATTAACTAGTAGGGTAGGTTGCAAATTCTTGGCGGAGTCCTTGATGTGTGCAGAAAAGGGATGATGAGCCTGATGCAATCTGTCCATGTTCTGGACGTGACCACCACATTAATGGAGCACTAATGCAACATTCTGTCTGCTGCATGCTAATAAGCGCCACGCTCCCTCCAGCTAATAAACTCTATTGTTGTCATGTGTGACACTGAGAGGTGTAGACCAGGCTAGAAGAACCTGCAAGGTGAATTGAATTTAGCCAGTTTACTGCCACATCCCCACTTGTTTTTCCTGGTAGTTTATATAATGATTATATGTTCATGACAAAAACACTTATCCATCTCTCTGGAATGTAACTTCCACAACCACTTTTACTGAAGTAAATTTTCCAAGGGAAAATACCATGGAAATTAAAATTTGGATATTCTTTAGAGTAGTTAGTGTATAGCTTGCAATGCGGTGTAGCTTTCCTATCCTCTGTGAAGGACTCAACACATCTACTCTATTATTGTTGTTGTGTGTTGCCTACAGTCAAGCATGGTGGTGGTAGCATCATGGTCTGAGGTGCTCATGGTACTGGGGAGTTGCGGTTCTTTGAGGAATCCCAACATGTATTGTGGCATTCTGAAGCAGAACAAGATCTCCTTGGGAAGGACGATGGATACCATACAAAATACCGAAGAATCGATACCAGTAGTCAACGATACGTGTTTTTGGTACTTTAGTGTGAGTTCCTGTGTACAATGATGTTAGTTTCTTGAATAATAAATCATATTTTTTATTTAACATTTAATAGTGAGTTAGCTGATAATAATAACCCTACTGTCCATTTGTTATATCTTGATTACTTACACCAGTGGTCCCAAACTTTTTTCACCAAGTACCACCTCAGGTTCTCTAAGTACCACCATAATGACCAACATTAAAATACAGTGGCTTAGTAAGCCTAAATATTCATTAAAAACAGCGCAGAGACATTTAACATTACATAACATTATACACAGTTTGGACAGTAACACTGTGTTTGAATATTTAATTAAGTGATTCTTTGGCGTACCACTAGATGGAGCCCGCGTACCACAGGCCACAGTTTGAGAATCACTCTTACATTTCTGTGTCTCATTTGTAAGTATTACATAGTAGACGTTGCATGTAGTTGCAATTCCAAGACGTTGGATGGCAATACATGACACAAACCTCCCTAATTGTTATAAAGCACACTGTTTATATTAAACATGCTTCACTGATTCGAGTATTTGGCGAGCGCCGTTTTGTCCTACTAATTTTGGCGGTCCTTGAACTCACCGTAGTTTGCTTACATGTACAATTTTCTCCGACTTTCGGGGACGTGTTTTATGCCACTTCTTTTTCTGTCTCATTTTGTCCACCAAACTTTTAACGTTGTGCATGAATGCACAAAGGTGTGTTTCGTTGATGTTATTGACTTGTGTGGAGTGCTAATAAGACATATTTGGTCACTGCATGACTGCAAGCTAATCGATGCTAACACGTTATTTAGGCTAGCTATATGTACATATTGCATCCTTATGCCTCATTTGTAGGTATATTTGAGGTCATTTAGTTTCCTTTAAGTCCTCTTAATTCAATTTATATCTCATGACACACTATCTGTATGTAAAATGGCTTTTAATTTTTTGCGGCTCCAGACAGATTTGTTTTTGTATTTTTGGTCCAATATGGCTCTTTCAACATTTTTGGTTGCCGACCCCTGACCTAAACACAGCTCTCCCACTATTCACCGTTAGTACCAGTACAGGCAAGTGCACCTCATCGGATAAACATGGACACTTCAAGCTGGAAAGAGAGTGTGGTACTGGAGTGTGTATGAACGACAGCTTTTAATGGCCAAATAATGTATTCGGCTGTCGTGTAAAAGGATCGTGATTGGGGACAAAGGGTATAGCGGATAATCATTTGCTTGCATGTCACAGCTTGTAAAAAGTGGGCTGAGAGTAGAGAGGAAGGCCTTGTTCATTAGGTTAAATGCTGTAAATAACATCAGAGGGTGCAGCTAAATGGAAATCAATGCAATTACCCTATTAGCGTAGACTTGAACTCACTCATCAGCACACACACACTCACACACACACACACACACACACACACACACACACACACACACACACACCCGGCTGTGTTTCCTGCATATTTCTCCCCCACATGCCGTGCCATATACACTACATGTGTGATTAAACAGGGAAGCAGTGCATTACACACAGTTAGATCCTAGCCTTTGTAAATACCTTACAGTGCTGTTGCAGCTAAGTCATAATTAGAAACATAATAGGTTTGGCTATCAATATTCCTATGCCATCTGCAAGAGATAAGGGTTTATGTGCCATGATGTGTTGCGAGGTCGGGCAGTATCCTACGCATCGTTGTATACCGTATGTCAGGAATATTCAACTGAATTGTTTATAGGGCCACATTCTCCCTTCTCTATTAGTCTTATTTTGTATATTCCCAAAAGACATTTGATTTTGGTCTATTTATTTTGTCAGCGGTACAGAAGCACTCTGCTGTTTTTCAGAAAATTTCACAGAAAATCTAACCAAAGGTCATCATGACAACAGTCTAGTCTTCTTAAGAATCTGCTGCAAAAATGTGAGTCTCTCATAAGTTTTTTGTGCTGAACTTGCGGGCCACCAGCTGACTAGCCCAAATGATGAAAAAGAGAGGACCAAAGATGGAACACTGCTGGTTTAACTGAAGAAGATGAACACATGACTACTGACTGTATCTGAAGTAAACAAGCTCCAGCAACACCTTAGTTACATAATCACATTATGAAAACATGTGTAAAAAGGAGAGCATTTAAAGGGGAACTGCTCTTTTTTTTTTTTTTTTTTTTGCCTATCATTCACAGTCATTATGAAAGACAAGAACACATATGTTTTCTTTTTTTAAGCATTATAAATAGTAAATAAATATGAATAACAGTGAGTTTACAATGGATCCTATGTAGGTCACTCTATTTTGCCTAAAAAGCCCTTAAAAACATCCAAACACATATATACCATACAAGCTCTGTAGTATGTATATTCTGTATGTAATGTAATAATGGGCACATTTATAATAACATTAGTCACATGGTGAATTACAGGGTACAAAATATGGTTCCAACTTTGCTCAATAAAGTGTTGAACACTGAAACAAATGCAAAGAAATGCATGTGTACACTTTCTCCAAACATATTTAAAGGTGCCTATTAAGGGGATGCATATTTAAAAAAATATGTGAACAGCTGAGTGAGTATGCTACGTTGAAAAGAAGTAGGCAGTCACATCTGCTGTGTTGACTGATGTGTATCGACTTCTCCATCTGGTGCTGCCCGCCTCTCTCATCATTTTTTCTCGCTCTTTACCTGTATCCTCATTCCTTTATGCTTCATCCTTCATTTCCTGCATTTGAACCTCGACTGAGTCCGTAATATACTTCATATACTGACATACAGGTGCTGATGGTGCGGTCTGGATGCATTACATTAGAACTATTTGTTGACCAGTGGAAGGATAAGTGCGGATGTTAAGTTGTTAAGATTTTCCTTCTTTCATTAAATATGTAAAAAATGACATCATAAATGTAAGTTTGCTTGAATCAAATCAAGAATGTCTAAGACTACACCCCCTATCACTTAACACATATGTCATGAAGTCATCAAAGCTCACCTTAAAGCATAGATAAAGGTGGTCGAAGAATGGTAAAAATATCCATCCATCCATCCATTTTCTACCGCTTATTCCCTTTGGTAGTAAATCTATATGTGGCAGCATAGGAGAAAGTCGTCTAAAAGTTTAACTTTTGCATCTCATTGCCCATAAACGTGGTACGTTGAAGGAGCCTTGATTAAAGATAGAAATGGAGGCGTCACTAATTTTTAAAGACAGGGGGAGGCTTAACCCCCAGGAGATTTGCTAATATTTAATATAGTCATAATAACAAAGATGTGTTATTATGATTCGTGTTATTCCCTGATGATCCAATGTGAGTCTACACTTTACAATCTGAAGTAAAGAAAAACTTGACCGATTTATAATAATATTTAAGTGGAGAATGACAGGTTTTATGATTGCTGTATTTAAAATCAGATTCTGGCCACTTTATATTGAATTTGTTGAACAAAAATTGCTTAGGAGTGGTTATCAGATATGTTCTAAGTATGTTAATCCCATCTTTAAAAAGTCAAAAACCTAATTAAAGTATTTTCATGTGTTTTAAACAAAAATGGTTTTAACCAAATCCATCCATCCATCCATTTTCTACTGCTTGTCCCTATCGGGGTCGCGGGGGTGCTGGAGCCTATTCCAGCTGTACGCCCTGGACGAGATACCACCTCATCGCAGGGCCAACACAGACAGACAGACAACATTCACACACTAGGGTCAATTTAGTGATGCCAATCAACCTATCCCCAGGTGCATGTCTTTGGAGGTGGGAGGAAGTCGGAGTACCCGGAGGGAACCCACGCAGTCACGGGGAGAACATGCAAACGCCACACAGAAGTCTTCAGGAGTCTTGTGTAGTGGGGGCCCAGATTTTGGTGCTGCGCTCCTGATGTTGACCATGTATAGAAGACCCCTGCAGGATGAATTTACTGCATTTATAGGGAATTGTTTCCCACTGGCTCCCATGCAATTCGCTTGTGTGCATGAGCGAAGTGCTGCAAGGGTTTAAAGGCTGCCGCTGCGCTCTAAACATTCACACTGACAGCTAACAATTAGCCGCCGCCAACATGGCTAATAGAGGAGTGTGCATTGTTAATTTTGTCACAGCGGCGAGGTGGGAATTAGGAATACATTTGAATAATTAGAGAACGATACAACAACATGCCCTACTGGAGAGTGTTCTGACTGCATCCCTATAAGCAAAGGCCTTCCCCTCTCTCTCTCTCTCTCTCTCTCTCTCTCTCTCTCTCTCTCTCTCTCTCTCTCTCTCTCTCTCTCTCTCTCTCTCACACGCACACACACACACGCACGCACGCACACACACACACCCACACAAGCAATCACCAATACTGAGAGGCCGAGGGTGCGTAGTGCTCTCGTGCCTGTTTTTCCAGATCAATGATGTGCAGCTGGGTGATCGATGTGAGGGCTTAAAGGAGTGGAGAGAGCTAATGGGCAGGTCAGTGGCTCAGACACATCCTGGCTCCCCTCCTGCCTATTACCACCATGTCTGTGAATATGGCCAACCTCACACACACACTCACAGGTGGTAGACAGGAGGGATCAGAGCCAAACAATCCATATATCTCCTTCCTATGCCATTCGTTTCCATCTAAAGATCTCCATTTCCTTGCTCTGCTATACCTTCCAGCATGTGCTCATATATCTGCATGTATTTACAGATAGGAAGCATACTTCCCTGTGATACAGAGTAGATGTGAAGCAGATTATCGCACACGTGCAGACTGATGCCCTTCTGTGTGTTTGCAAGATGAAGTAAGCAACACTAGAGGGCTTTCCTTTCCACCTTCTCTTTTTAGTCCACCTCGTCACTCGAGCTGCTCCCATGCTGTTGGTTCTACGTCTCATCAGAATGCCAATTAGCTCCATTAGCCTGTATTTGATTTCTTCCAAGGAAGAGAGCACACAATGGCCCGGCCAGTCATACGTAACTGTGCAAATACATTTTTTACACACATAGGCTGTATCCAAACTGGATACCTTTTTATATATGTCAGTTTTGAATGTTGTGTTAGAGAGGAATTAACAATGCAAACTCTAACCACAATCATAATCATATTGTTTGCTTGTGTTCCTAACGAAGTGTCCCATTGATGCAGACTTGCTCATGGGTTGCTCAAATACAAACCATGGATAAAAGCCATACTCACTGTGTGGGACTCCTTTTTAGGACATTCTTCTTTTAAGATGGCGGCCCGGGGGCCAAATCTGGCCCAGTAATGGCACCGTACCGGCCCCCGAATTCAGTTCAAAACTTGGGAGACAAACATTTTTGACAAAAAATTCCTAAAAACATTACCGGGCTCCTGTTGTATAGAACACTGTTGGGCCGCGAGCACCCCCTAGAGGTCCGCCAAAAAAAAAAAAGATTTTCAGCTTTCGTCGGTATGGGCCGCTGTGCTACTCAGTTGTAATGCACTTTTTCACCAATTGTGGCTAAAGTGGTGAAGCTGTATTTTTATTTGCACTTCAATTTTATTGATAGTTTATTTACAAAACATATATATAAATATTATTATTGTCATTTGTTATTAATTTAGTTATACATTATTTATTCTAGCACTACACAATTGTATGTCAATTTATTTTTCATTACTTTTTATGAGTCCCTTTTTTGCAATAAATTTGATTAGTATTTATTTTTGTAGTCAGCCTGACCTAAGCTTTGATAATAATCTCTGTGATTAACACATGCTTTCATATCATTTGTGAAGCCACAGTCTGTTAAACTGTGAGTAGTGTTATGTGTGTACAGAGGAAGAAGACGGCACAGACAGGAGGGACGTCGTTTTAGCTCTATTTATTATTTATGTATATATTTACAAAAGTATGGAGTGTGAAACTAATCCAAATATGTATGTGTGCGACTATGTGTGGATATTAACTGAAGAGTGTTACCCGGAAGTGTTGAGCGAGGTGTGGAAGTCCAAGGGGGGGGCAAGACAAGCTCGGAGGTCCGTGAGACAGGCAGGAAGTCGGGGGCAATAGCGTGGCGTCAAAGTCCGTGTCCAGGCGGGAGGTCGAGATCCAAGATGCAGCCAGAGGGATCACGGGGAGACGAGACACACAGCTTGTGACGTGGGAACAAAGGTAGGCTGCTGGGAGGCAACAAGGAGGAACACGAGACAAATGAACACAGAGGGGGAGATACAGAGAGAGAAAGAGTGCATAGAGCTTGATAGGTTCGGTTTACTGTACAGGACAGGTCGCTACGTTCTGGCACAGGATAGCAGGTTGCGCTGGTTTAAGAAGACAGGAGAGCTCATCAGCGACAGGTGTATAGAGTCTGATTGATTGGTGATTGAATACAGCCGCTTGCTGCAGCCAAAGTGGCGCACGCCGGCGCGCTCTTGGAGGTGCGCCCAGCGCAGCGCACAGATGAATGTGCACTGAGGTGTGCTCGGGCCGTGACAAGTAGGTTAGATAAAGTTATTGAATACAACTGAAATCAAGAGTAAGATTACTAGTTTGGTGTTAATATTTGAGTGTGCCCCAAGCCCCACGCAAGGCACCGCTCTAAGTACTTTCCTTTTTGCAGTTACATTTAAAAAAAAAAAATGTTGTAATGTATTTTACGTAACTAAGGTGTTGCTGTAGCTTGTTTTCTTCAGATGCAGTCAGTATAGTCATTTGTTCAACCTTGTTAGTTATACTAATGTTCCACAAAGTTTTGTTTTAGGTCCTCTCATTTCCAACCTTTGTGCTATTCAACTGGTGGCATGTGAATTCAGTTCAAAAACGTACGATAAACTCACATTATGGCAGCAGATTCCTAAAAACACTACAGTGATGTCATAGAGATGATTTTTGGTGATGACCATTTTAGCAGAAGGTCCTCAAAAACAGCGGAGCGCTTCTGTAATTCGGACAAAATAAATACACCAAAACAAAATGTCAACTGTAGAGGACGCTGGTTCTCGGAAATATACAAAATAAGACTAAAAGTGAAGGGAGAAGTCTGGACACCCGGTCCTTAGCTTTCTGAAAATATGGCTCCCAAACCAATTTAGTTGAATATCCCTGCCCTACGGTGAAGACTAAAAGAGCTGCTACTTGTCGACCACATAATGGAGGCGCTGCAGGAGGCTGCGGTGTTGTTGTTGTTGGTGGTGGTGGTGGTGGTGGTAGGGGATTTGCCTTAGGGAGTTAAAAAAAAATGGTGAATTAAAAAAAGAGGTGAAGGAGGCATTGTGAGAGGTCAGCGGCGGTTCCAGCTTCAATGGCGCCCTGGGCATTGGTTTGGTTGTATCCACTTGTGAGCAGTAAGTGGTCACTGAGCACAAATGAATCATGTAGCGTTCCAATGCCGAGGCACACAGAGTCTGACGCTCTTTTTTAAAGTTGATACCAATTCCAACACACCAACAACTTCAACAGTGCACACTTCAACTTGTGGTGTGTGCAGTGCATTCATGAACATCGGAGCACTGAACACAGGTGGGCCGTCAGAATATGAATCTCCCCCCCCCTCATGCTTGCTGTGACCCCTGGGCAATTGCCCATCTGGCCCATATAAGGAGGGAGGGGCTGCCATAATTGTCACAATTTTCCGCCAGTGAGGACAGATAGGTCTAAATATAATAATTAGAGCCACTGTTACAAGCTCCTGCTCTTGCACTGGCTTCCACGCAACCGTGCCGTCTCTGTCTCCGGTGGCTGATAGATTGTAATGAATGTAACAGCAGTCAGATCCTTCAAAAGCTTCTCAAAAGCTTAAGCCCCTTTATTAAATTAAACCGACGCCGCCTTAGGCCAGGTCTGCTACTGAGAGAAAGACAGAAAGTGGGGTTGTGGGGGGTAAAGGCTGCAGAGATAAAGAAGAATGTTTAGCAGTAGCAGTGTCGAGGTGGGGGATAAAATAAGATAGAAGAGTGTAAGATGTAAAGAGATTTATGATACAGAAACCAGGGGCATAGCACCAAATGTTTGGCCCCTATATGCAAGACTCATGAAGGATGACATGTCCCAACCTAAACCCAAAGTCGCCACCACATACATACACACTTGGTATATGTTTACATGCACTAAACAAAAACTAATTATTGCATGGATTTGGTACACATTTAATTAGGTTTTTGACAAACATAATTAAAATATCTACATAAAGCCTGCTAAATAATTTGATTTTGTTTACAAAAAAGTGCCAACAGATTTAACATAAGTGGCCAGCATATGTCTTTACTCACTCAAAAATGATAATAAATCTGTCAAGTTTCCCTTTACTTCATAGTGTAAGGTAGAGATTAGCTGATTCACTTTGGATTGTCATCATTAGATAATACAAATCATAATAATTCATTATTATCATAATAATTATTCTTATTATTATCCATCCATTTTCTACCGCCTGTCCCTTTTTGGCAGGCCCGGCCCTAACCAATCTGGCGCCCTAGGCAAGATTTTAGGTGGCGCCCCCCCACATCGGCAGTGAAGTGTATATACTCACAAGAACCCGAATAGCTTTGTCTTTGACCTTTTTTTTTTTTACTTACAACTATACCTAATATATAAAGGGGTGGAAAAGTGACGATTACCTGCAGGGCAAACATTAGCTAACCAGAAGGCAATATAACAATGTAAACAAAAAACACCTGCTTATAAAGATCTAATACAAACATTTATATGCACGTACAACACTTAGAACTTTTAGCATATCAGTATGTGGAATTAAATTATGGAATGGATTAAGTAAAGAGGTTGTTCAAAATAATAGTGCTTACAGCGTACAAAGAAGAAGAATTATGAGAAATACTTTCAACCTTATTGAAAATAAGATATTCTTCATCTCAGTATGTTAATAATGACTGAATTAATTAATTAATTACATATTACAAAACTGTTGTATACTAATTCATAGATGTTATTTTATTATATAAAAAGGTCAGTAAATGATTCTATATATTTGTAAACGCTTTGAAGTGGGAAAGGGGTAGGATTAAATAAGCTTTGCTTCTTCCTACTCCTTTTCGGGCATGATGTAAAATGAAATGATATGAAATTGTGTGATGTATTATGATGTAAG
The DNA here is from genome assembly GCF_033978685.3 of Nerophis lumbriciformis. NCBI lineage: Eukaryota > Metazoa > Chordata > Actinopteri > Syngnathiformes > Syngnathidae > Nerophis > Nerophis lumbriciformis. The sequence goes on along the minus strand of NC_084553.2, from coordinate 33,416,530 downwards.
TGTGTTCATGTTCGAAATAAACTAAAGAAAGAAAGAAATGTCCCTGAGGAATGTAAGGTGGGAGTACTGTAATTACCTAACGTTACATTATTATTTTCCATAACAATTTAGCCCCCTCCACAATATTAACCCGATGTTAAAACAGAACTAGCTATTTATTGATTAGCAATTGCCGAATCATGTAACATTAGCTTAATGCTAAAAAGCCAGGTTACTATCACATTGGCACTGTTCCCCTAGCATTCAAGAAAGCGGTTATTTATCCTCTGCTCAAAAGACCTAACCTTGATCCTGACCTTATGGTAAACTACCGACCGGTGTCCCACCTTCCCTTTATTTCGAAAATCCTCGAAAAAATTGTCGCACAGCAGCTAAATGAACACTTAGTGTCTAACAATCTCTGTGAACCTTTTCAATCCGGTTTCAGGGCAAATCACTCTACGGAGACAGCCCTCGCAAAAATGACTAATGATCTACTGCTAACGATGGATTCTGATGCGTCATCTATGTTGCTGCTTCTTGATCTTAGCGCTGCTTTCGATACCGTCGATCATAATATTTTATTAGAGCGTATCAAAACACGTATTGGTATGTCAGACTTAGCTTTGTCGTGGTTTAACTCTTATCTTACTGACAGGATGCAATGCGTCTCCCATAATAATGTGACCTCGGACTATGTTAAGGTAACGTGCGGAGTTCCTCAGGGTTCGGTTCTTGGCCCTGCACTCTTTAGTATTTACATGCTGCCGCTAGGCGACATCATACGCAAATACGGTGTTAGCTTTCATTGTTATGCTGATGACACCCAACTCTACATGCCCCTAAAGCTGACCAACACGCCGGATTGTAGTCAGCTGGAGGCGTGTCTTAATGAAATTAAACAATGGATGTCCGCTAACTTCTTGCAACTCAACGCCAAGAAAACGGAAATGCTGATTATCGGTCCTGCTAAACACCGACATTTATTTAATAATACCACCTTAACATTTGACAACCAAACAATTACACAAGGCGAATCAGTAAAGAATCTGGGTATTATCTTCGAGCCAACTCTCTCGTTTGAGTCACACATTAAGAGTGTTACTAAAACGGCCTTCTTTCATCTCCGTAATATCGCTAAAATTTGTTCTATTTTATCCACTAGCGACGCTGAGATCATTATTCATGCGTTCGTTACGTCTCGTCTCGACTATTGTAACGTATTATTTTCGGGGCTCCCTATGTCTAGCATTAAAAAATTACAGTTGGTACAAAATGCGGCTGCTAGACTTTTGACAAGAACAAGAAAGTTTGATCATATTACGCCTATACTGGCTCACCTGCACTGGCTTCCTGTGCACTTAAGATGTGACTTTAAGGTTTTACTACTTACGTATAAAATACTGCACGGTCTAGCTCCGTCCTATCTTGTCGATTGCATTGTACCATATGTCCCGGCAAGAAATCTGCGTTCAAAGAACTCCGGCTTATTAGTGATTCCCAGAGCCCAAAAAAAGTCTGCGGGCTATAGAGCGTTTTCTATTCGGGCTCCAGTACTATGGAATGCCCTCCCGGTAACAATTAGAGATGCTACCTCAGTAGAAGCATTTAAGTCCCATCTTAAAACTCATTTGTATACTCTAGCCTTTAAATAGCCTCCCTGTTAGACCAGTTGATCTGCCGTTTCTTTTCTTTTCTCCTCTGCTCCCCTTTTCCTTGAGGGGCGGGGGTGCACAGGTCCGGTGGCCATGGATGAAGTGCTGGCTGTCCAGAGTCGGGACCCGGGGTGGACCGCTCGCCTGTGCATCGGCAGGGAACATCTCTGCGCTGCTGACCCGTCTCCGCTCGGGATGGTGTCCTGCTGGCCCCACTATGGACTGGACTCTTACTATTATGTTGGATCCACTATGGACTGGACTCTCACAATATTATGTCAGACCCACTCGACATCCATTGCTTTCGGTCTCCCCTAGAGGGGGGGGGTTACCCACATATGCGGTCCTCTCCAAGGTTTCTCATAGTCATTCACATCGACGTCCCACTGGGGTGAGTTTTTCCTTGCCCGTATGTGGGCTTTGTACCGAGGATGTCGTTGTGGCTTGTGCAGCCCTTTGAGACACTTGTGATTTAGGGCTATATAAATAAAGATTGATTGATTGATTGATTGACATTCTGTAACAGACAAATAATTTCATGTAGGCTAACGTTACCTACCTGCTACCTCTGTCTTTTCTCGTTTCTCCTCCTCTTCTTTTCTCTTTTTTCTTCCCTGGGCACCTGACAGTTTTGGCATCTTGTGTTGATTTTTTGATGTGGCGACGTCCAAAAAGAGTCATGATACGGGAAGGGAGGGGGCGCACATCTGCGGGGGGAGGAGGGGGGGGCGTAATGTTGTAACAAATAATATTTCTATTAAATAGGCTTTACTTTGCATTTTAATTAACGTGGGATTATTTTTTGTATTTAGAAATAATAGTACCAACATTTTATTTATTTTTTTTCTCCAACATTTGTGGCACTGGCGTGGCGCCCCCTGATGGACGGCGCCCTTAGCATTTGCCTATACGGCCTATGCCACGGGCCGGCCCTGCTTTTTGGGGTCGCGGGGGGTGCTGGAGCCTATCTCAGCTACAATCGGGCGGAAGGCGGGGTACACCCTGGACAAGTCGCCATCTCATCACAGGGCCAACACAGATAGACAGACAACATTCACACTCACATTCACACACTAGGGCCAATTTAGTGTTGCCAATCAACCTATCCCCAGGTGCATGTTTTTGGAGGTGGGAGGAAGCCGGAGTACCCGGAGGGAACCCACGCAGTCACGGGGAGAACATGCAAACTCCACACAGAAAGATCCCAAGCCCGGGATTGAACCCAGGACTACTCAGGACCTTCGTATTGTGAGGCACATGCACTAACCCCTGTTTCACCGTGCTGCCCGGCTCTTATTATTATTATTATTATTATTATTACTTTGTACTTAAAAACCTGCACTGCAACAACGTAATTTCCCCATTGTAGAATAAATAAAAGTCTATCCTATCGCATCGTATCCTATCCTATCCTAGTCTATCCTATCATTATTAGAATTTTTAGTTAATCTTCTTGGGGTTAAGTCTCTCTCTGTCTTTAAAAACTAGTGATGCCTCTGTTTCTAACTTTAATCGAGGGTCTTTGGAGACACCACAGTTATGTACAATGAGATACAAAAGTGAAACTTGTACATAACATTTTCTACTGCTGCCATAGATTGATTCATGATATGTTTACCTTTTGTCTATCACCTAATCCTTGTTCCAAAATGTTGCTTCCGTGTGTGAATGCTTAAAGGTGAGCTTAGATGACCTTATGACGTCTGTGTTGAGTGAAGTGTACTTCGAAGTAGGTTTGCCGCTATCCGGAACGAACAATTTTGCATTTTTGATAGCGGGTGTAGGTATTCTTAGACATTCTTAATTTGATGCAAGCAATCTTAACATTAAACTTTGACGGCTATATTTATTCGATACTCGCATTAATGACATTTTTTTGTATAATGTATGTAAATAACAGGAAAAAAACCTCCAAACTTTGCAAAACCCTCACTTACTCCTTCACTTTGATGCCCCTGACAGAAACACACCTCCTCAGAACTTGCGGCGGTAGTTTAGATCCATGTTCATCAGTCATTGGTACACCTGCATCAGATAGCTGTACCAATTTATCGTATGTTTATTCTTGTGTTTGTCGTTTGCATGAGTGTAGAACTGCATTGCTTCATATTAAGAGCTGCTTTTAAAATTGTTTTCCTCGTGTGTAGCTAAATAATAACATTTCCAGCTGTTTCAGACTGCTATCTTATACATTAGTTTACAGTGTGCAAAACAACAAACTATGTGATTTTAAGGGGGTGAAAAAGCATGCATATGGAACTTTTTTTTCAATCATCATTCACTTAATTTAGTTATGCATATGCTGTCTTTTACTACAAGAAACACGTCAATAATGAATAAAGCAAAACATGTTCTAGACCAAAAATCACTCCATATTCTCTACTGCTTGCTAGTGTTACCATATCTGAGTTATTGTGCAGAATTATGGGGAAATAACTACAAAAGTACACGTCATTTATTAATGGTGTTACAAAAAAGATCAGTTAGAATAATACATAATGTTGGATGTAGAGAGCATTCAAACTCTTTATTCATTGAATCGGAACTACTGAAATTCCATGACATAGTGAGTTTGCCAACAGCTAAAATTATACATAAAGCAAACTATAAACTTCTACCCAAGAATATACAACAATTCTTCTCAACAAAAGAGGAGACATATAATCTTAGAGAAAAATGTAATTTAAAACATTTGTACGCACGTACAACACTTAAGACCTTCAGTAAATCAGTATGTGGAATTAAATTATGGAATGGATTAAGCAAAGAAATCAAACAGAGTGTACTAATATAATCCACTTCAAGAAACTCTTCAAACTTAAAGTGTTTACAATGTACAAAGAAGAAGAACTATGATAAACATTCTGAATTTATTTCAACCATCCATTCATTTTCTAGATCATCTTACTTATCTCACCATATGAAATATAACTTACTTCACTAATTAGTATTTATTTATTTGTATTGTTATTACTTATGGAGTACATTGGGAATAAATTGAGAACAGGAAGTGAACAAAAGTTTTAGCAACTGCTACGTAAAGGAAAAGGGGTAGGATTAAATAAGCTCTGCTTCTTCCTACTCCTTTTCGAACATGTTGATAAGAGAAACTGGAAATTGTGATGTATCATGTTTAGGGATGTCCCGATCCGATATTTGGATCGGATCGGCCGCCGATATTTGCCAAAAAATGTGTATCGGCAAGGCATGGGAAAATGCCGGTCCAGATCCAGTTTTAAAAAAAACTCCGGTCCGTGTTTTCCAATGCACCGATTTAAATAATACATTCCACTTTTCTGCTGCTCCCTAATTACCGTTCCGCATTTTCCAGCACACCTTCAACACATCCACAGGTCTGTGGATTTTCACGCAGTTGCTTTTAGCTACTGGCATTACGCGACAGGCTCTTCTCACTCTTTCCTGTGTCTCCCTCTCACAGACAGCAAGCGCACCTTCTTACACACGTCACATACTGTCACGTCATACGTCACATACTGTCACGTCATACGTCACTTACGTATACCTCCTCCCCAAGCAGAGAGGTAGCAGCATGGCTAACGTTAGGTGTGATGCTAGCGCAGCCGTGTGACCCACGTTCCCTCTAAGGTGCGCGCCTGTGCGCATAGCAATTATATGCCACGCACAAAATCAAATAAAAAAATAAGCACATAACAATTTTCGACACACGGACACGACAGAGAAAACAGTTTTCGTCATCATTGTTAAAATATTGTGACGTCTGTCGAGACGCTTATCTCCATTCGGTGCCACACGCCCACACCATCAAAATGCAGAGGCAAAAATTTCCACATCAACACCGTATGAAAAAAGTAGTGATTTTTTTAGTTGTGATTTCCTTCTCTGCATGAAAGTTTAAAAGTAGCATATATTAATGCAGTATGAAGAAGAATGTTTTAATGTAGACATGCAAGCCTTGAAAGAAAATTTTGAAAATCAAGACTACATTTCCTGCAAATGGGTGCATTTCTACCCTATATTTTAACTTTAGATTTATTCTCATATCAAACTCTTTTGGCTGTCTTTTTGACACTTACCGTACATCTGGCGCCCCCCTCCACACCCTGGATTATAAATAATGTAAATAATTCAATGTGATTATCTTGTGTGATGACTGTATTATGATGATAGTATATATCTGTATCATGAATCAATTTAAGTGGACCCCGACTTAAACAAGTTGAAAAACTTATTGGGGTGTTACCATTTAGTGGTCAATTGTACGGAATATGTACTTCACTGTGTAACCTACTAACAAAAGTCTCAATCAATCAATCAAAACACATACAATCATCATACTGTTGTGATTATATGCATCAAGTGTTCATTCAAGGCTAAGGCAAAATATCGAGATATATATCGTGTATCGCAATATGGCCTTAAAATATCGCAATATTTAAAAAAGGCCATATCGCCCAGCCCTAGTTCAATGATGCCATTTCTGTTTGTCATGTATAATTTTTTCTATTTTGTGTTTCTCCTTGAATAAACAGGTCAGTTTCTTGTTACCAACCATTGCGTATTATTCAAACTCCCCTAATTCAGCTGGCTAGTTGTTATCAAGAGTACTAAAACCCTTTTCAACATGATTCTGACAACTAAGTAGGCTAAATAACTTTAAACTTTAATACATGCTCGGATAGGCCAGTATCGGTCAGTATCGGTATCGGTCAGTATCGGTATCGGATTGAAAGTGCAAAAACAATATCAGGACCGGATCGGAAGTGCAAAAACCTGGATCGGGACATCTCTAATCATGTTGTATGCATGCGTGTTCGAAATAAACACAAACTCAAACTCACACTCAAACTATGTAAACATATTTGTGAAGATTTGCAGTGCCGATGTGAACTGGCTTACCACTAGCAGCAAATAATGCCTCAACAATAATGAAGCACTAATTAAATAATACATTATAAGACAAGGCCATGTGACCGAGTGAACAGAAGGTGTCTCTGTCAGTGAGGAGAACGCTGTCCAAAAGGGGAGCATCAGAGGCTGGCACATCAGAGGCTGAGGTCTCCATGCGGCATCATTATACCTGCTCGCTCTCACTATAGAGGTCAGGGACACACTCTAGTACTTGGAGGAGAGACAAGGCGCTACAGGCGATACCACACACTGCACATGTGATGCACTCATACACACATTGGAGGGTAAGGTCATGACATCTAAAGTGCAGACATGATCTGTTAGATTCCATGTGCTGTGTGCTTCATGTTGCAGGTGCAGGCTTACTTAAAAAAAAAATCAGTCCAACGTGTCAATTCTACTTCCACCCGATTGCAGCCATCACCTATCTAATCCGAATGCTCATCCTCAGCTTTAGGAGAACAGTGCAGCTTTTATTTCTTACAAGAGTGGCTTTGATTTCACAATCTGTGCAGCCGCTGCCATCTAATCCACAGTAAAACCATTGATAAACCAGGCAAGGGTTGGTAGAGGTTGTCATCATCACTACATGCGCTCTTGGCTAGTGGCTGTCCTCTTGTGGACATTTGGTGGAATTACTTCACTATCCCATTTATGAGCTGAGCAGCATCATTAAATTGTAAAACAAAGGGGACATTTTTCGAACACCTGTTGCTTGTTTCAATTAAAAATGAGGCCCTATTAAATTATTTTATTCTCACATTAGCAGCCCACTTAGTGTGCTGTATTTATAATTTATGCTCTGAGAGACGTAAATGGGTAAATAAGAAGGATTTTGTGGTTTAATTCAATATGAATTAACACATTTATTTAACAATTATGGTGCATTTTGCTTCAAAAACTGATTTAAAATCAAGTCGAGGTCTCAAAGTGAAACTCAAACCTGTACAGCAAAATCGTAAGAAAGTACCATTTGACTAGTTGACTAATCGAAAAAAAATAATAGCAGACCTATTTGTATTATTCACACAACCTATGTGAATACATTTAAATTCTACTAGCTGTATGAACAAGACATAAAAATGCACAAGCATTATTAAGGGATTCAAAACTACATATTTGCGTTATGTACAGGTGGTAATAAAAAAGAATACATAATATGGATATAGCTTCACAGTCTGTATAGAGTTTGTTCCCGCCCTGCTAGCATGGGTTCTTTCTTTGCATAGTCCAAGAACATGCATGATATGTTAACTAAAGTATTCACTTCAGAATCTGGTTTTAACCACGTAACTAAATGTTAACTAAATCAAATCAAATCAAATCAACTTTATTTATAAAGCACATTTAAAATTTACCACAGGGGTAGCCAAAGTGCTGTACAATGAACAGGTTAAAAGATAAAACGAGTACCGAGCAAACACAACACAACACAAACAGAACACGATAAAAAATAAATAATTAAAATAGAATTAATAAAAACATAAAAACATAAAAACAGGATCACAGCAGGTGTATTATGGGGCGCCATTGCAGGATGGATATCACTCAGTGTTAAAAGCCATGGAATAAAAGTATGTTTTTAAGAGAGATTTAAAAACAGGAAGAGAGGAGGCTTGTCTAACACTCAGGGGTAGGTCGTTCCAGAGCTTGGGAGCAGCAACGGCGAAAGCTCTGTCACCTCTAAGCTTCAGCCTTGTGTCAGGGACCGTCAACAGCAGCTGATCGGCTGATCTTAAGGATCGGGTGGGGCAGTAAGGCTGAAGGAGGTCGGAGAGATAGGTTGGCGCGAGGTTGTTTAGACATTTAAAAACAAATAAAAGGAGTTTAAAATTGATTCGGTAACGCACAGGGAGCCAGTGAAGGGACGCTAAAATAGGGGTGATGTGCTCACGTCTGCGGGTCTGTGTTAGCAGACGAGCAGCAGAGTTCTGCACGAGCTGCAGGCGGGCGAGGGAGGCCTGGCTAATGCCTACATACAGGGCATTACAATAATCAAGACGAGTCGAGATAAAGGCGTGGATTAATTTCTCAAGATCATGTCTTGATAGAAGCGGTTTCACTTTCGCTATTTGGCGTAATTGATAAAAGCTTTTTTAAACGACGCTGCTGATTTGTTTTTCGAATTTAAAATCTGAGTCAAACTTTACCCCCAGGTTTGTGACAGAGTCGCTGAGATACGGGGTCAGAGTGCCGAGGTCAACGTTGGGGGAGGGAGAGCGACTTGGACCGAACAACATAACTTCTGTTTTATCTTCATTTAGGCTCAGGAAGTTAGCTGAAAGCCAGACTTTGATGTCGTGCAGGCAGTCAATAAGACGTTGAACCGTGTTATTTTGTGCCATGGGAAAATAAATCTGGCAATCATCGGCATAAAAATGAAATGCAATACTGTACTTCCTAAAAATAGAACCAAGGGGGAGAAGGTAAAGCGCAAATAAAATTGGGGCAAGGATTGAACCCTTGGGGACCCCATGTGGTAAAGGAGCTGTGGACGACATAAAACTGTCTACTTTTACACAAAAACTCCTGTCGGTTAGGTACGACCGGAACCAGTTGAGGGCGGCGCCCTTAATGCCCACACAGTTCTCAAGACGAGTGATTAAGGTGGCGTGGTCGACGGTGTCGAACGCAGCAGACAGATCTAAAAGCACCAGGACAACATATTTACCAGAATCAGTGGACAGGAGGATATCGTTAAAAACTTTTAGAAGCGCTGACTCTGTGCTGTGGAGGGCTTTAAAACCGGACTGGAACAGCTCAGTGATACCATTATCCTCTAAGAAGGGCAACAACTGACTGGAGACAACCTTCTCTAATATTTTGGAAATGTATGGAAGATTAGAGATAGGTCTGAGGTTAGAGAGGAGAGAGGGGTCGAGGCTGGGTTTTTTAAGTAGAGGTCGTACCACTGCATGTTTAAACTCTACTGGAACTATTCCAGAAGAGAGGCTACTATTGATAATGTTAAGGACACTTGATCCAATAGTAGCAAGTACCTCCTTAAACAGGCGAGGTGGGAGGGCATCTGCAGGAGAACCAGAGGGCTTCATATGACTAACTGTGTCACTTAAAAAAGAAAAGGACACCGGCTCAAACTGATGGAAAACAGAAGAGAAATGCAGGGGAACAGAAGGGTCATATGAAGGCTGAGATAGACTGGCTCTAGTTGACACAATTTTGTCAGTGAAAAAATGGAGACAATTTTCACAGAATTCAAAAGAAGCATCAAAACCAGCAGATTTGGGAGCATCAATGACAGTGTTAATAGTTTTAAACAGAACTCTGGGGTTGTTACAGTTAGAAGATATAATCTGAGATAGATATATATTCATTTCTGCTTTTACAGTCATCTGAAAGGAAAACAGGCTTTCTTTAAAAATGGCAAAGGACACATGCAGCCTGTCTTTTTTCCATTTTCTCTCTGCTCTTCTACATACGCGCCTGGCAGCCCGAGTGACGTCATTCAACCAGGGCTGAGGCGTTGCTTTAGCGCGGCGGCATTTGAAAGGCGCGATCGTGTCCAGTGTTTGTAAACAAATAGAGTTGAACCCAGAAACCAACTCTTCAGTATTCAGACACACAGATGCTGCAGAATTATCATCACAAAGAGTCGAAAAAATAGAGGAGAACCGAGCAGGAGACGAAGAATTAAACATGCGAGAGCGTTGGGGCGGTGCGCACAATTTAACTGGACACTGCGTGGCAATATCAAACAGGATCGGCATGTGATCAGAGAACACAGCGTCGCAAATGTCCAAATTAAAAACACACAAACCATACGAGAGCACTAAATCGAGTGTATGCCCGCGTTCATGTTTAGAACCACACACAGACTGTACAAAGTTAAATGAGTCGATTATATTCAGGAAGCTCCTGGAAAGCAGCTCGTCTGGACAGCAGGTGTGAATATTAAAATCACCCACAATAAGGACACGATCATATTTGGGCAGTATTTCAGCCAGAAATTCAGAAAAGTCAGTTATAAAGTCTTTGTGGTACTTGGGTGGTCGATAGATGACGGCACACAGGACGACATCAGAAAGACCCAGTTCAAACATGCACAGTTCGAAGCTTGAAAAGGAGGATTGTAGGCGGATCTGACGGCATTTAAAGTCATTTTTAAAAACGACTGCTAATCCTCCTCCTTTTCGACCGGACGGCAGTGGGGAATTAAAGTAGGAACACTCCGGAGGCAGAAGTTCATTAAGAGGGGCGGACTCACCGGCTCTCAGCCAACTAGGTCTACCAGAAGCTACAGTGATCCTGAGCTATGGTAGACCTCCAGGCATTATTGATGTAAATTTGAATGTAAAAATTGTGTATTGTGACACTGTTGAGATGGCCAGCTGAGACACTTTCGCTTGTTTACAGGAAGTTGCTCTATGTGTGTTTGTTGTGATATAATATATCTAAGTATATTAGCCTCCCAGGGTGACTGTGCCTTGTTTTAACTCAGCTATGAAATTAAGTAGTGGTGTGGGGGGCCAACTATGGGCCTGTGGATCGCAAATGGCCCCTCAAGCTGCGAGTTTGAGAAACCTGCGATAAATTGTCCATAGTTGTGAGAACATAAGTCTGATTGATTGTTTGTCGAAACAGTGCGTGTCTGGTAATTGTTTGGCTGGCATAGGCTCCAGCTCAGCCATGAGCTCTAATTGCCCTGTTGTGCATTTTTAGGTTTGCACACTCATTGGCTTGTACAGATGTACTGTACTTGGGTTGTACTTGTATAGCGCTTTTCTACCTTCAAGGTACTCAAAGCGCTTTGACACTACTTCCACATTTACCCATTCACACACACATTCACACACTGATGGATAAATAAATTAATAAAGTGGCTAGTGTGTGCGAATTGTTTGGCTTAAACAATCACTAATCCAATGACTCTCAAACTGTGGTACACCATCTAGTGGTACTCCAAATATTCACTTGATGAATGCTTTGTTTTCCTGCATTCAAACACGGTGTTACTGTTTAAACTGTGTGCAATGTTACAGTGGCCAAAGGTATTAAATACACTTGTTAAATAAAACCTCTGCCTTGTTTTTAATGAATATTTAGGCCTATTATGCCATTGTGTTTTAATGTTGGTCATTATGCGAGTATACTCGGAGAGCCAAAAAATTTTTTCTGAGATTGTACTTAATGAAAAAAAAGTTTGAGAACCACTGTGCTAATCTATATCGGAGAAAAGGGCAATGTTTACAATAATTGACCCATTGTTACAAATATAATATCATGTACCTTGCATAATATACTGAATATTGTTAAATATTTTGTGACTATGTATCGCATTGTCATATTATTACCACCACCAGGTGTGAATGAATGATGGGTTCCCACTTCTCTGTGAGCGCTTTGAGTATCTAACAATAGAAAAGCGTGATATAAAATCTAATCCATTATTATTATTATTATTATTTATTATATCTAAATGATGGGGCAGGACATTAAAAGCTTTGCTTCTCCCTGCTCCTTCAAACAAACACACAAGTTGCTTTTTTGAAATTTAAATGTAATGTTGTTGTTGTTATTTTTTTTGTTTTTTTTACAAATAACGCCATTGTATTGCAGATACTTAGACTTTGACTTAGACTTAGACAAACTTTAATGATCCACAAGGGAAATTGTTCCACACGGTAGCTCAGTTACAAAGGATGGAAAGTGTAAGGATGGAAAGGATAATGCAGGTATAAAGTAAACAAAAAATGTACCGTAGTAGCAATATAAAATATAACATATATGTAATATTTACATATGATATATACAGTATATCAGTGTTTTTCAACCACTGTGCCGCGGCACACTAGTCTGCGGTGAGATACAGTCTGGTGTGTCGTGGGAGATTTCGCCTATTTGGGTTAAAAATATTTTTTGCAAACCAGTAATTATAGTCTGCAAATTATGTATTATGGTTGAGTGTCGGTGCTGTCTAGAGCTTGGCAGAGTAACCGTGTAATACTCTTCCATATCAGTAGGTGGCAGCAGGTAGCTAACTGCTTTGTAGATGTGGGAAACAGCAGGAGGCAGTGTGCAGGTAAAAATGTATTTAATGCTTAAACAAAAAATAAACAAAAGGTAAGTGCCCCTAAGAAAAGGCATTGAAGCTTAGGGAAGGCTATGCGGAACAAAACTAAAACTGAACTGGCTACAAAGTAAACAAAAACAGAATGCTGGACGACAGCAAAGACTTACTGTGGAGCAAAGATGGCGTCCACAATGTACATCCGAACATGACATGGCTATCGACAATGTCCCCACGAAGAAGGATAAAAACAAAGTAGATGCGGGAAATATCGCTCAAAGGAAGACATGAAACTGCTATAGGAAAACACCAAAAAAAGAGAAAAAGCCACCAAAATAGGAGCGCAAGACAAGAACTAAAACACTACACACAGGAAAACAGCAAAAAACTCCAAATAAGTCACGACGTGATGTGACAGGTGGTGACAGTACACCTACTTTGAGACAAGAGCTATAGTGATGCATGGTTTGTTATGGTTTAAAGTCATATCCAACAATTGCGACAACGACTTTTTACTGTCAACTGAGTTTCGTTTTTTAATGATTTCTGCTGGTGGTGTGCCTTGGCTCAAAAAAAGGTTGAAAAACACTGCAGTATATGATATATACGGATATATTATATTATATTATATTTTTATATAATATATACAAAATACGACAATTAACATGTACAATATTACAGTATATGTAGCAAATGTAACATATGCTATTTTTTCCCTCCTGGAATTGTATAGATGAAGAGTATTTTTGCTTTGTTGTGTCCGGCATAAACACATACATATTAGTATTCATAAATAAGCTCATGTTATTAGGTTGAAGCTACTCTTTAATAGTTTGCAAAAAACAGGAAGTGACTATTTTATTTATGTCATCAGGTGATGGGAAGGGGAGGGGGGCATAGACGGGTCAGTTCTTCAGGCTTGGGGGCGTGGCTAAAGGGCGGGGGGCTTGGGGGGAGCAGGTGCTTGTTACCCCCTCCCCTCCCTTCCCTCCACCTTCCCCCTCCTCCGGCGTGTCTGTGTGTCCTGCCCCCGCCGAGGAAGAAGCCCCACCTCCCGGCTCTCTTGTGCCGGCAAACCTTCCCCTCTCTTCTGTCGCTGCCGGAGCTCCCTGCGTGACAACAAAAGTCTCGACAGGCAGAGATGGACCCGCGCCTCTGCCGCCAATGACGCCAGGATATTACTTCTTGTTTATTCAAGCCGGTGGAATTTTAGCCCGTTCTTGCTGTTTGCGGTGAGTGAGACGACCACAGGACATTTGGGGCTGAACAAGCCAGCATATGGCGAGCTTTGTGCAGGAAGTCGTAACTATATCGACGAAAAAATAGGCTATTAAGTTTTCTTTTTCTTGTCAGTGTTCCGCGTTCTTATGCGCTAAGCTTGTCGCGATATGAACGTCAGCATTCCTTCTATGTGTGTCTTGTTAAGGTTGGCCATGCAATTATCTTTTAAAAGCAGATTAGCCTGAAGGGTTGACCCCCCCCCCCCCCCCCTTAACCACCCAAATTAACTTCTAGTTGATGTGATTATCATGCAAAACACAACCCACAGCCATTTCTTTTTTACTCTCATTACTCGCTTTTTTTTTTTTTAAATAAAGAAACTCGTTTAAATCTCGTATTCTGGAAACACATGTTGTTGACCATTTGGTGCCCTCCGGTGAAGGATGTGACCCCTGCGTGTGTGGTTGTGCGTGTGCGTGTGCGCGGCAGGTGGACCGTGTTGAATCGCTTCCCAGGCGCGCGCCCTTCACTTGACTGAAGCGCGGGCACGTTTCAACAGCTGCTTCTCCAGAGGGCGCATGCGCACAAAGTGTATTCTACAGCAGCAACAGGCACCCACACTAAAGAAGACCTGTGATTGGTTGGCTTATTAAACTCTGATTTCGGATCAGTGTTTGTGATAAAAGTCACTGTTGTAACCAGGGCTGCACAATTATGGCCATCATAGTAATCACAATTATTGTCATTAATATTGAAATCACAGTCATTAATCACAATTATTAAGTTAAAGTTAAAGTGCCAATGATTGTCACACACATACCCGGTGTGGCGAAATTATTCTCTGCATTTGACCCATCACCCTTGATCACCTTGGGAGGTGAGGAGAGCAGTGGGCAGCAGCGGTGGCCGCGCCCGGGAATCATGTTATGTAAAACAGAAAAGCCTGCCGCTGCTAACTGCTAAAGCTAACAAATACAGTTCACCTGAAGCGCTCACTGACATGACACATCACTTGGCAACAGACACCGCCTTTTAAAGGCACACACACACGCCCACGCTGCTCTCATAAACTTCTCTCAACGGCATAGGACACATTTATTACTTTCCCTAGTAATGAATTAAAGAATAATTCCATTAGTAATTAAATTACTTTTTTGGTTAAGTAATGAGGAACTATAATTAATTACTTTTTAAAATATTTTTTCAGAACACTCGTAGTAACACTTATCAGGTGTTGAGTTTAAGCTAAACACTTTGCATGTTTTGTTTAGAATACCGATATGTATCATATATCGCGATTTGGCCTAAAAATACTGGGATATCAGTTTTGGTCTTTTTCACCCAGCCCTAGTTGGCACCTTGTGGGTCAGTCTGTGGGAGGGGAGGGCTCCAATGGAATAATGCATTTATTTTTCCAGATATTTTCAGGAGCTACTGGTGACCAGTTGACCTACTGTCAACTTCTGGTGTCACTCATTCTTACCCACTTTGACATGTTTTTTGGTCGCCCCGTGGTGGTTGGCTAACTGTTGGTTGTGAAAGTGCTTGACTTGATATGCAGCGAAGCCTGCTTTTCAAATGTTAATATTGGTGAATGTTAATGTTGATATTTGCCGTTGTTTAATAGCTAACAAGCTAAATAGTCAACAAGTGTCATGCTTGCTCAGTGTGTCGCCCCTAGCATTACGACAGAGAATTGCACGCCTTACGCTTAAACATCAAAAGGATCACCTTTTTGCTAAACTTGCAGGCGATTTAGCCCTCCCTCTTCTGGCCTGCGCTCATCTTGAACATCCATGCTTTGGTCCGTTTGCTTGTATGGATTGTTTGGATTATTTATTGTTTGGACCTACTATGCAAAACCACATTTTCTTACCTATTAGTACCTGTTTTTGTGTATTCGGGATCTGCATAAATCCCGGAAATTTGAAATCAAACTTTGGAGGCATTGCGGAGATATATTTATAAAACAATCTTGCTTTCCTTCATACCTTCCTCCAAACGAGCCATTTGGAATTTGCCCACAATTGTGAGGTTTTACAATTGGTGACGTCAGCAAGTATATCTCCATACAGTATATGGTAAAGTTTTACCCAAAGAGCTTTGTACGAGTCTGCCATTGTAGTCAATAAGTTCCTTCTTTTTTTCTATCCTCGTGTTGGGCAGACTGGCTCGTACATGCACGTGCATCCTCCGCTGTTACCATTCTTAATACAGAGTAACATATAGTTCTAATTTATATTTGTCAGTGGACTCGATATGAAAGCGCTAAAGACTACAACATGCCTGATGAGAAGAAGATGAAGTGGAGGCACATAAATTAGATCGCCCAGCAAACATTGCATCCTGAAAAGACGGTCAGAAAGCAGCTTCAAGACGGTCTGTTAAACATAATCTATTCAAAATTTTGACCCAAAAACTACTATTACATGTTATGTAGACCGCAAGGAAGTGTTTTAAATATAGCTAAAAAAAACGCTGCTGTCCCCTTTTTAGTCATTTCTGCAACATGACAGCCGCTGGTAATAGTGATCATCTTAATTACATGACACATCTTTGTTTCATACACTAATGTCATCGCGGGTGACCAAACGTGTTATAGGTTTTGATTTTTTGATAATTTGTAGTATTTTCTCTGTTTCTATTCTAAGATGTTGCGGCTGTCATTAAGAAGTTGTGATCACATTACAGTCTTTCTTTAAATCAGCTACTGATTGTGTTGGCCTAGTGTGAGTACGACTGTTTTTTTGTTGTTGTGATTTTGTTGCTTTTGTATGCAGTATTTTAAATGAATATGTGTGTGTGTGCTGTCACTATTGGCATATTGTTTAATTGATTACCCCAGAAGTCCATGTTTTGGAATGTGTGTTATGCTTGTGAGTATTTTAGCTGGATTACACACAAAACATACACGTTGACATTCGTATCAAGGTGTGAGGCATGGACCAAGGAAATAAACATTAAAATGTTGTGTAGATGCGGATATTTATGTTTGCTCACAGATTTTGTAGACATTTTGCACTGCATAAATGCATACATTCTAGGCCTGGTTTATACTGCCAGGTCCAAATCCAGTTTTTGTCATATAGAGCTTGTATTCTTTGTTGGAGGTCTGCGCCAGTCTGAGTGCCATTCAGTTATTGATGCAATGAATCAAATGCCTTAAAATGGGACAGCATATACAGAAAACTACACTGTCTGATAATTTGTGATTCATAAAAATGAAGAAGTATTTGGATTTGACAATGTGAGATGTCATTGTTTCATTTCACTATGGTTGACACATGCTATGTTTATAAATAAATGTGAATAGAGGTGAATGAAAATAATCTCCACACTGATAAGATTAATCCATAGTGGACATGTGGGCTGTCTGGACACTTTCTTGGATTTGTCCATTGTTGTAAGTGGATGTATCTGTGCTGTTTTAATCATTATATTGACCCTGATTGAGAATATACTGTCGCTACTAAAACACTAATTGTAAAGATAATAGTTTGAAGTAGATAGATAGATAGTACTTTATTGATTCCTTCAGGAGAGTTCCCTCAGGAAAATTAAAAAAGTCTGATAATGTTCGCAGTTGCTAATGCACTGCTTTGTTGACTCAGTTCGGTCATCTGTGCTACTGCAAGGGATGCAAATGTATAATATTTTTCCGGTTCCAAATCCGCTTTCGATTTTACTTAACGATTCGGTTCCTCAGCATCAAGAGTTGAAATTGGGGGTTAAATCACCAAAAATTATTCCTGGGCGCGGCCACCGCTGCTGCTCACTGTTCTCCTCACCTCCCAGGGGGTGATCAAGGGTGATGGGTCAAATGCCCTGGGGTAGACTGACGGAAGCGAGGCTGCCAGTTTGCGCCTACGGCCCCTCCGACCACCACCTATCATTCATTCATCATTCATTCACCAGTGTGAGCGGCACTGGGGGCAAGGGTGAAGTGTCCTGCCCAAGGACACAGCGGCAGCGATTTGGATGTCAAGAGGTGGGGAGTGAACCTGCAACCCTCAGGTTTCTGGCACGGCCGCTCTACCCACGACGCCGTACCGCCCCCAAATGTTGCGTAATAACGTAATTCCCGCTCGCAGGAATCGTTAAGGGAATTGTTTGAAAAATTGCAAGCGAGTCCAAGGAATTAATACACTGGGAACAATGTGCAATGAACTCTTGATGAATGTACATCCCCAGCTACTGTTAGCTCTTACTTCTTCAATTTATTGTCATACCACCTTAAGCACTAAAATAATAAATGTAACCTCGAAACTTTAGGTCAGGGGTCCCCAAACTACGGCCCGCGTGCCGGATGTGGCCCCCCCAGCATCCAAAATCTGGCCCACAGGAAGTCCCAAGTTAAAAAAAAAATTTTTTGTATTTTTTTTTTTTTTTAATCTTTCCTTTCTAATCCATTTTCTACCGCTTGTTACTCTTGGTGTCTCCCAACCGCTCAGGCAAATCATATTGTCTAAAAATGAATTCTCATTGATAACGTGACAATGTTAAATGTTGATGAACATCAATGTTAATTGATGTTAAATGACAAAACGGATTATAAAGACAATGTATATATGTGTATGTATATATATATATACATATATATAGTGGAAGAATGGCTGTGCGCGACCCGAGGGTCCCTGGTTCAATCCCCACCTAGCACCAACCTCGTCATGTCCGTTGTGTCCTGAGCAAGACACTTCACCCTTGCTCCTGATGGGTGCTGGTTAGCGCCTTGCATGGCAGCTCCCTCCATCAGTGTGTGAATGTGTGTGTGAATGGGTAAATGTGGAAGTAGTGTCAAAGCGCTTTGAGTACCTTGAAGGTAGAAAAGCGCTTTACAAGTACAACCCATTTATCATTTATTTATATATATATATATATATATATATATATATATATATATATTTATATAAATATATATATATATATATGTATATATATGTATATATATATATATATATATATATATACAGTCTGGCCCCCGGCCAAATTTTTTTAACCCAATGCGGCCCCCGAGTCAAAAAGTTTGGGGACCCCTGCTTTAGGTGGTTGGATGGAGGTCAAATGATGTATTAATATTCCCATCCTTGTTAGGGCTTCAACGATTAATCAATTAATTCAATTAGAAATACGCTTTTATGTATATTCTGTTGCTTTGATTAATCATTCAATGAGTGTAACTAATACAACTTTATCAAATCTGTTCTGCATGGTGTGCCCAGAACTTTTAACTGCGCAAAAATTATTTCCCCACAGATTTTTTTTTCTCCAATTTTTATCAATGCACAGATGTTAAAAGTGCAACGTTATTGTTAATGATATGCATTTATTAGAAAAAAAAAAGATGGTTATGGCAAGCAGAAAAATCTTTGTTTAGTTCAACTATTTTCCCTAAAATATGCAATGAAGGCGTAACGTGTCTTAAGTTCGATTACTAGATTAGTCGAACCAACTAATCGATAGATTACTCGATTACGAAAATAATTGATAGCTGCATCCTAATCCGTATTAACCTTTTCTTTTAAATGTGCACAATATTTTATCATAGACTACATTGTGTGGCTACCTAGCTAGTATGTATTGTTGTAGTTGTTTGCAGCGATGTAAAAGCACTTTTTCCAGGAATTAATATTTATCTGTCTATCTGTCTGTCGTGCTAAATTGCTAAGATTTCACAACTTCTCTTTAACCCATGTGTGAATTTCATTGTGATCTAGCTTTTTTTTCTTTACTAAGTATTGCTCTTTCGACCATAAAATAGCAATTCTTGTAAATGCTCAATTACATAATCATATTATCATCTTTCTCTCGGAAGAAATAAACATGGACTTTTGCAACTTGTGTTAAATATCTGCTCCCTTGTAAGAGCCTTACACATTATGTCTGATAGTGATAGTTGAGCGCACAATGAATGTAAGATGATGTATGTAAACCTGGCTCGGTCCAAGCACATCTTTTTAAAGTTGTTGAAATTTTTGCTCAGCAAACCTATCCCTAATCAGGTTGGCATATTTTCAGGGGTCTTTTGTGCTGTTTGTGGTGTTGTGCCCGCCTGCAGTGTGTAGTGCGTCTGGGGGGTTGGGGGGGGCTAGACAGCAGCTGTGTTCAGGAGAGTGTTGGTGACAGTTTGTCTGCGGCAACAGCACCTGGTGCTGTTTAGAGAGTGATTAGCACCATCCCAAGCAGCCCCCTGTACTGTTTACACAAGGAGCAAAGAGTTAAAGGTGACCCTCTATGCATTTCCTTATCAACAGTGTTTATTGATAGCTTTGAATATCACTGACTGTAGAAAGAGAGGCAGGGTCTTTTGCATGGCTTTACATAGTTCCACAATAGAGAGCATGGGATTTATTTTACTGGGCAAAGTTGGATTTGACTAGCCTTACAAAACAATGTCCGAAGATGGTATGAAAAGGGCAACACACACAAACCGCTCACTTTGTGTGTCAGGGCCGGGTTGCTATGTGGTCTGCCTGTGTGATGGAAGAGAAACCGCTGTAGGATGTTTAGGAAATTAAGTTTTGCTTGGCCCACACGCACGCACACGCACGCACACACACACACACACACACACACACACACACACACACACACACACACACACACACACATCTGTGTCCCTATTCTGCGGCTACATCTGTCATTCTCAATCTCGAGCTCATTTCTGGGATTTTGTGACATTTTGGGTCCTGTTTGATGGATTTATCCTTTGTAGACAAGGGGTGTTTAAGAAAACAGTAGTAAAGGTACGCTGGACCATTTAGGACAGGTGAACAAAGAAGCCATAAAGCACTTATTTGGAAAGATGAACAGGATTGTTTCGTGACAGACAGGACGCCATGGTAGGGACACAACCCAATGGAACAGCACACCAGAAATTGTCAAGTACAGCACTAAACCAGACACTTTTTGTGGTTCTTTTGTTTTTGTTATTCAATTTTGCATGCTGCTTTTTGTTCCATATTTCCCAGCTGAGGTTGCCTATCACGCTTGTTCACCAACATGCATGGTGAAATGTCTTTGTCACCCTCCTTTGCTTATCATAATGAGGAGGGCATGGCTGATTTGTGCTTTTAAGGCATGTGTGTGGGACATTAAATAGATTGTCACATTGCTCTCACACTGTAATTTGTAAGAAAGAAGGTTTCGGTGAATCCGGTTGCTCACCGGCCACATAATTAAATACACCTGCACAGTAAAAGCTGTTTTAAAATGCTTACAAAAAACGTTCAACTGACAGATAGTTATCAGTCCAGTAATATTTGTTATGAACACACTATATATAGCACAGTGGAGAAGTAATAGGTTTACATGCGCTCACCAGTTTAAACAGTCCAAACCAGTTAGACTCACTGCCACCAAATCAAGTTTAAGACCAAAGTGAAACGGTTGTGTGAATTATTGGTTGTCGTTTGCTTGAGTAATTCTCGCTCCTCTCGCCACTCTAAACCTCGTCGTAGACACCCGTTGAACGTGTGTTTGTTTGTGGTTTGCCACCATTTGCTGCTGCCGCTGTCATACCGCTGAGGCTGATAAGCAGAGGCTAAATAAACACAACGTAGGCAACATGAGCACGCTAGATAAGGGAATCATACACACACTCAGCACTGAACATGCTTGACTATTGCCCTCACCTCTTTCATTCAGGATTATTATTATGAGTGTGTTTAGTATGTAATGGATGCTCCACCGGTTTGTGTGTGTGTGTGTGTGTGTGTGTGTGTGTGTGTGTGTGTGTGTGTGTGTGTGTGTGTGTGTGTGTGTGTGTGTGTGTGTGTACGTGTGTGTGCGTGCGTGCGTGTGCGCTTGTTCCTATCAGTCCTATGTCCGTGTTTCCTCCAGTAGCACTCGGTCTAACCCAGCATTGTGCCACAGGCAACTCTTTAACAAAGGCCTTTTCCTACTGCTATCACATCATCATGTCTCCCTTCCCCTCTTTCTGTGTCTGCTTCTATCTCTTTTCAACATGGCTTGTCTGTTCGGCACTTCAACTAGCCCCCCCCCCCCCCACACACGCACACATTACTACCGTCCACTGTGTCATCAGCTTAATCAGCTGACTGTCATACTGTGTTTTGCTCAGCTCATGCGCAGAGCCCTTACCCCATGGGTGTCAAACTCTGGCCCGCCGTGTAATTTCACTTGGCCCTTGAGGCGATATCAAATTAACACTAGAGCTGGTCCGCCGATTATATTCAGCGGACATGACGTCAGCTCGTAGAGGACGTTAAAAGCAGTGCCTGTAAGGCACGCCCCCAAGACTGTGGACTACGAGGTATAATGACTGATGAACAACTTTGTTCGATAATGAAGGTTGCCTCAGCTCAAAGCCTGAGCCCCGACATTAATGTACTAGCATCCAAGAAAAGATGGCAGGTATCTGGCTTGGGCACATCAGATTAGATCAGTGTGTTGCAAACTGAGCAGTTGAAAGTCCTGAATGGTTGGTTTATTCATTGTTATTTCATTTTCTAATTTATTAGCCTGTGGAAAAAGTTAATGTTGATATTTACCTCAGAAGGCTGCAAATAGAAAAGAGGCATTCAATTTTATTTAAATTGTATTTGATATGCCATTGATATTTTTTTATTATTATTATTATTATTATTATTATTTGAAACTCGATTTTGCATGTCACTATAAAGTTATACAAGCCTTGCTTGTTCAATATTCAATGCAAAACTTGTTTGGGTCCCTATTAAAAGGTTAATTTGTTCAACCTTGGCCCGCGGCTTTGTTCAGTTATAAATTTTGTCCCACTCTGTATTTGAGTTTGACACCCCTGCCTTACCCTGAAGCACGATGTTCACTTTGTGTCATATGGCTGCTGTTGGTAGAGCTGCTCTTTATAAGTCACCAAAAATTTATTTTTTGGGCATGAAGGTCATATTGTTAATTAGAAAAATATACTAAATGGCTTCTGCATGCCATTTAGGGGGTGGGGGTGGGGGTGGGGGGGGGGGGGGCGTGATTAAGAGGGGAGGAGTATATTTACAGCTAGAATTCACCAAGTCAAGTTTTTCATATATATATATATATACTGTATATATATATATATATATATATATATATATATATATATATATATATATATATAAGAAATACTTGACGAAATACTAAGTCAAGTATTTCATATATATATATGTATATATATATATATATATAAGAAATACTTGACGAAATACTAAGTCAAGTATTTCATATATATATGTATATATATATATATATATATATATATATATATATATACACATATATATATATATATATATATATATATATATATATATATATATATATATACATACATATATAAGAAATACTTGACTTTCAGTGAATTCTAGCTATAAATATATATTTATTTTATTATATATATTTATATATACGTATATATATATATATATATATATATATATATATATATATATATATATATATATATATATATAAAATAAATACTTGAATTTCAGTGTTCATTTATTTACACATATACACACACACATAACACTCATCTACTCATTGTTGGGTTAAGAATTGAATTGCCCATCCTTGTTCTATTCTCTGTCACTATTTTTCGAACCATGCTGAACACCCTCTCTGATGATGCATTGCTGTGTGGCACACACAAAAGTGCTTTCATCAAATGCACTAGATGGCAGTATTGTCCTGTTTAAGAGTGTCACAACATTGCTGTTTACGGCAGACGAACTGCTTTACGGTAGACAAAAATGTGACTGCTGTAGTTGTGTGTTGTTGCCGCGCTGGGAGGACGTTACTGAAACTGCCTAACAATAAACCCACATAAGAAACCAAGAACTCGCCCTCCTGAATTTCGGGAGATTTTCGGGAGAAAATTTGTACCGGAAGGTTTTCGGGAGAGGCGCTGAATTTCGGGAGTCTCCCGGAAAATCCGGGAGGGTTGGCAAGTATGCTGCTGCGCTTTTATCGCCCCGATTTTTCCTACACTCAGATAAAAAGGCGTCGTAACCATATAATAATGCTCACCAAATCCCCTCAAATAGTGGGCCTCTGGCCATTAACTATAGGAAGGACCACATATTTATGTCAGGTAAAGCATCTCATGTAAAGGATTACCTTTTATTTGTTGAAGTAGTTGACGCAACCTGCGATTATTTGAGGCATGCCATTTATTAGAGTGGGCAGCACTGTTTGAGATAACGGGATTTACATGTTGTAATGTCTTTTTTAAATTAAGTAGGATCTATGAGGTAAAATATTCATATGGGTGAGTAGGCACTATGGCTGGGTATTAAAGTCAATTCTAAATCAGTTAATCACAATTTGATTCAATCTGCACTTAAAGGTGAACTTTTTTGGTATTTTGCCTATTGTTCACAATCATTATGAGAGACATAACGATGGATGTTTTTTTTTTAAATTCTAAATATTAAATAAATGCAATCAAAAGTCCGCTTACAATGGCACCAATGGGAGCCGGGCAATTCTGCCTATAAAGCCCTTAAAAAAACACCCAAACATTTCCATTGAGATTTTGTATATATGATGTAAGTATATAATGTAATGTAGTAATGGGCAAATGTATAATAACATTTAATATTTGCGTATTTTTATCATTTTAATTTTAATTTAAAAAACGCATCGCAACGTTTGTTTTTTTTTCTTCATCACTGATTCTTACTCTGTGTAGACTTTGTGAGAGTCAACAAACATAATGAAAAATAATTTACTGTACAATGTCTGCTGTCATTAGGCTGCTGACTGCTAGGATGTTCATATAATCCCATTTAGGTGGAGAATGTCTCATCATCCTCACAAAGAAACAGGGTTGGGGGAGCAGGAGGTGGACCACAAGTCTTTTTGTGTTGTCCTCGCCAGTTTCGGGTCCTAAATGGCTGTCAAAGTGTACCAACTTGTCGAAATACCTACTCAGACGTCTTTTGTCCAGGTGATATGCATGATTTATGATCTAGAATAAATTTACAGGGAGCAAGGAAGCGAGGAAGCAGAGACCACTCGATGATGTAAACATAGTGACACATGAAAGTGATCTGCAGTAACATAAATAGTTTCTCTGCGTTAGCGCTTATAATAACAATATATACCAAAAACACTTGGCTGATATTCAAATCACGAAATGTAAATGGAGTATTGTTGGCGGTTTTTGAATGGTTATTTATGGGCTTTTATGGGCAAAATAGAGGAGCTCCCATTGGCTTCGCTGTAAGCAAACTTTTTTTTACTTTTATTTTTAATTTAGAATGCCGAAAAATAAAAATCCATCCGTCGTCATGCCTTTCATAATGATTGTGAACAATAGACACAATAAAAAAATAAAAAAATGCTGCTATGAGGCAGCGACTTGTCCAGGGTGTACCCCGCCTTCCGCCTGCTGAGATAGGCTCTGTCACGCCAAATTTCTTCCCCCTACAACCCCCCCCCCCATTTACTTCCGGGGTCATTTCCTCTTACGTCATTTCCTCTTACTTACGTCATTTCCTCTTACGTCATTGACAACGATCGATAGAATCCAAATCTCCTGAAAATGGTGGTGTCACTGAATGACATTTGTCTTTATCTGTCCCAGGGGACTTATGTCAAACACCAGCAGGCTTCGAAAAATTCCAGGCGGAGTGTTAGGGAAAATTTCAGGCGGAGTGTTAGGGCCGCTGCTGGGAACTTCTGTCTTCGTGGTAACGTAAAAAAAATATTAATTAATATATAATACTGTTAAATGTCTGTACTTTAAATCAACATTCTTGTTGAAACCATTTCACTAATATTAATTAATATATAATAGAGGAAATGACGTAAGTAAGACGAAATGAGGTAAGAGGAAATTACCCCGGAAGTAAATGGGGGGAGGGGGGAGGTTTTTGTAGGGGGAAGAAATTTGGCGTGACAGCTCCAGCACCCCTGCGACCCCGAACGGGACAAGGGGTAGGAAATGGATGGGAAAAAAAAGTGCAGTTCCTCTGTAAAGGGGGAAAACACGTGCACAAACCTTATGAAGAAGACAAAATGATTAATTTTTTTGCATTTTAATTTGTAATAATTGGCCTGTTCTAGGTGGCTAACAATGCAGCTAAAGGGTTCAATCCATTCTGCCTCTAAATCACTTTGAAAATGGATTGAAAAACCGCCAACAATACTTAATTTACGTTCCGTAACCTGTATAATAACCGAACTGTAGCGGCATTGTTATTGTAAGAGTGAACACCTATGAACCCTTTTTCTAGCGTAGTAACACATCGCCTTGTGACGGCATGCTACGGTATTAGCCATTAGCTAGCTACTGCGTAAACAGCTGAATGCCGTTTCAGTTTGTGATACACAACACAAAATTCCCAAAAAAGTGCAGTTCTCAATCAAAATCAGTATTTAGTGTTTTTCTTTTCACCATAAACAACTTTGGACAGTTTAAACTTTCTTAAACATCTCAAAAGTGCAATTTTGAAACAAGAAACTAATTGCAAGTGAAAGTACAGTACTTGTTTTGCAACATTCCATTAGTACAAATTGTAGTAAGGTATTGTTTCTTGAAGTGCTATTTAATACCAGTATATGTGTGAGCTATTTTTCTTGGACTCTTATTTTGTTAGTATAGTCAGACAGGATGTAGCTCAAAGCGATGTTATTGTGAAGGCCCGAAGTGTATGCTAGATTATTCTGCCACACTTGACGACCGTGTTGAGTGCAGGGAGATGATTATGCATACAAAAGTACCTCCTGAGTATGACTGCTGTCCTTTCTTCAGTAGTGATCTTACAAGACTCTCAATTACACATATAATCAACAAAAATAACAGCTTTAAGTCGAATGTATTCGTTGCGTGATCATAATGTAGTGTGGTTCACTTCGAGCCTGAGCTACTTAAAGTTGGCGAGTAAGTGTTGTGATGGCTTCTATTACAGTATATGCGTGGTTTATAGAGAACCGGGTCCTACTATAATGCTAGTAAGTCCCTCGTTTTTATTTGTTTAGCCCCAGACAGCTTGTTGTGGGCTGCTAACGTTGAACAGCTGACTGTCATACTAATTTGATCAATATTATGATGAAATCGATTATTTATTATTTTATCTCTTTAAAACGCACTTATATACACTGGAGGATACACTTTTTAATCAGGATACAATTAAAAAATAGGTAAAAGATTTTATATAATAATAAATGAAATTGAAAAAATATGAGTATTTGACCAATCCAATAATCACTGTAGCAGTTTACTCAGCTGACTTCCGTGCATCCAGCACTTTCACTTCTTACTCTGTGACACCGAATGGTTGTCTATAGAGAGTCCCTGTGAACTTGGATTGACTAAAGCTTCATGCAGCCCTCAATTAGATAAAGGAAAAAGGATGAATGGATTTTTCAATCAAAGTTAAAAATGATGGCCTTTGTATATGCTCAAACCCAAAGGTGTGAAGATAGAAAACGGACAACATAATGTGTAATATACCATCCAGTTGTGTGACACATGCAGCCTGTGTGTTCCTAATTAAAAGGTAACACAGCACAGGTGCAAGAACCATGATAAGGCATGATAACGGAAGCTGCTCTGTTCGACATGTGTGCTTCTACTTGAGCTTTTAAGGTTCACATGCACAGCATCCACATCTGCCTCCTTTCTCAGTGTTGCTGGAGCAGGTGCTTAAACGACAAGGTCAGCAGAACCCAGTGGCTACTTAGATGATGATGATGATGGCGAAGACTGGGCTGGTGCTGAAGCTGACCCTCTCATTAGGGGAGCGTTGAGGGCAGCGTCCCCCTCAGCAAGCGGCTTCTAGAGAGTGTGCAGCCACACAGGCAGCAGCTTGACTCCCGGGGCATGGACCATGAGAGCCAGAGAAGACAGAAGGCACTAATGTGTGCACGCTTTTTGCGCGTGTGAGTGTGTGTCTGCATATGTGTGCTTGCACCCTAAGCAGTATTGTGAAGCGTAACCAGACTGTGCTGTCACGCGCCCACGCCTGTATCTCTAAGAACACAGTCACACTCTCCCCAAATGACACACAAACACACAAGCAGCAACCTCCGCCACAGTCAGCATGTAATTAACAGACAGAAGAAATGGTGCTGCCGGGGTGGGTGAGTCGGATGCGGGGAAGGGTGTAGAAAATCATCTGAGCTTGTGCTTACCCGCAAGACACACTACCTCTCTGTAGATGTGTGCGCCTCTGAATTAAAAAAAAAAATAAGAGGGGAATGTGGTTGGAGGGAAAAGATGCAGTCTGGTCTTTTGAAATTTGTGTTTTTGTTGCAAGCTGCTGGCAGGAAGGTTGAGGTGGTGGTAGTGTGCAGAGCAGAGCTGGAAAAGTGAGAGGTGAAGGATAAATAACGAGGTTCACAGTATACACACAATTATTTTTTTGTTTGTGTGTGTGCTCATCTGTGTGTGTGTGTGTGTGCACGCTAGAGACAGTGGGAGCAAGTGAGGTCAGAAAAAGATGTGCTTCACTATGTCAGCTGCATAGTGGAGGCCTACTGTATAATGACAGCGCTCACACAGGCATTACTCGCTTGCTCTCTTCCTGATTCCCCGCTCCTTCCCTCATTGTTCACCCTTACTTCTTTGTCTTCCTCCCGCTTTGATTCTTCAACTCGGCATGAGCCACAGAGCTGCCGTTGCAAGATTTCCCTGATACGATGGCTCGACCTTTGCCACAAGGCACAAGAGGTTTCACGCACGCACGCACCTAGGCATTCGCTGACAGGTGTCCGTGCATGTGCAAACACACGAACAGACACATCCGTTCTTTTGCGCCTGAGGGTAGATTGCCCTGACATCTCATCTTTGAAGTCAAACAAACCTGGAACCACCAGAGCAGGTTTATCCTGCTGTGCTTCAGAATAATAATGTGCGTATGTGTGTGTGTACTGTGTGGATGATGACATACATTTGTGTATACTTATGTCAAAGCTCCACCATCCATGCGTCACCTACCTTAACCTTTTTGATGATGCCTGTTGACCTCAACTGACAATATGACCTTTGGTGATTTTTCTGTTTCCTACTTTTGTTTGTTTATGTACAGTTTGATCCAGAAGTATTTAGATCAGATACAGTTTTTGTTTTTTGTGAGTTAAGTAAAGACCTGCACAAATGAAACTGCATGCACATCTTGATTCTTTTTCTCTTTTATTCAAACTATCGTGTTGATATATAAACAACCACATGTATTTATCATGTGTACATTGCAGCATCACTAGTACTTTATTTCTATAGTAGGAACTACTCCCACCTGGACACCTTCTTGTCAGTGCATCTTGAGCTGGCTAACAAGGCTGTCAGACCTAACGGATGCGCGCACACCATAATATGTCCCGTGCAAGTAGCTGAGCTAAACCTGGTTAATTTGACCATGGCAGGAAGTTGAACCTGTCCTCATTCTGAAGTTCCCCCTGTGAGTAAAGCCTCTGCGGTTTGGTCTCTTTTCGCTGTAATGAGATTCTACGATCTGAGCTGTTGTTTTCTACATGTCTGCTTCCTGGTCACACAATAAAATAAAAGTGAAAGGTGAAAAATTGTTGTTATTAAAGTCAAACCCTTTTTGGTATAACCAGTACAGTGCACACATTGTCTATTTGCTGCGTTAGCACAGTGGAAAGTCAACCAACATCAAGATTGTTAAATGCACGAGAGTTTGGAACATGATTATAAAACATGTTTAACCACCTCCCTTGCCAAATATTTCACTTCAGGGAAATTGCAGCCTTGTTTAGCCTGTTCAAAGGTGACTCCCAAAACTTAAATGTGCCAAGCCAAATTAGTTAAAAATGCACCTGCTTTCCTTTGGAACGAACAATGCGTCCACAGTTGTAGACCGATGATCTTCCAGCCTTGCTGCGATGGACATGGCGTTCAAGTCGGCAGGGTGGTGGCTGGATCAGTTGGATGCAACACCACTGCTAGTTTTAACAAGCTGATAGGCAAATCCCTTCCTGGTTAAAGATTAACCACTCGCTAAAGCTGCCTCTGCTTGATCTCCCCATTGACCAGGGCACACAGGAGCCAAGAGGATTTACTTTATGCATCTGTGTAGCTGTGTATGTTTGTTGGTGTGCACGAGAGAGAGTGAGAGAACAAATAATCTGCATTCCAGCTTGCAAAAGGGTGGACTTGTTTGTTTGACTACAGGAGTTAGTGATCGGCTTTACTCCCAGTGGGGTGTTAAAAGTGTATGTTTACTGTATGCCATTTCGCAGCCAATATGCTCAGGCTGTGTGTGTGTGTGTGTGTGTGTGTGTGTGTGTGTGTGTGTGTGTGTGTGTGTGTGTGTGTGTGTGTGTGTGTATGGGCGGGATCATGTTTGTATGTGTGTGTGGGTTGTTCTAATCTACATTCCGTTCCTTTTGTTTTGTTTTCCCTCAGGGCGTAACGGCATGAAAGGGTTAAGAGCTTGAAGAAGCTCAGCCTGTAACAGATTCACAGATTCCTTTCAACAACCAGGTTGTCAGTGCAACTGTTGAACTTGTGCATAATTTGCACACTACAAAACATATATTCATATCACTTAACACTTTCACACCCCTTGGGGTTCTCAGTTAAATCAGTTACCTACCTCAAGTCTAATGTGCTACTCGATTTTAAGGGGTTGGGAGGATAACTGAAAGGATGCATTAACCTATTAACTGGGAGAGGACGCCATCTGCAGGATATTTGATTTATCTACATCACCTTTGCTTGTACTGTAGAGCTGTGGTGTAGGAGGGAGATGCAGCAGGCATGCTGCTGTTTCCTACAAAAGCCTTAGTTTGCATGCCTTTTGTATGTTTATTTTGCCAAACATGCTTGATTGATTTTACTTTCGTATGCTGAATTAGAAACGAGTCTTTGCCAAAACTGTTGCCACAAAGTTGGACACATAGAATTGTACCAAATCAAAGTCTTGTAATGACAAATAAGGAGGATCGAGGGATTTATTGCTCAAATCATATTTATGAATTGATTCAGTAAAGGGACTGTTTGCAATCAACTCATTTTAAACCATAATATAGGCCTGGGGTAATATATAGCGTAAAAATAAATCCAAAAAATTGATATACGATTATTTGCCTACCTTTTAAAGAAACCAATTAATACAAATGACAGACATCATTCAAAATCAAATCTGCATTTTATGTTATTTGATCAAAAACTTTTAAATGACACTTCATACATTGCATCTTACTCTTAGCAAAATTGTAATTTTAATATTGCTGTTATTTTTAGGACTTTTTATGGAATAATTTTCAAAGAACTAAATTAAGAGCTTCCTCTGGGAAGCACTACTTCTTTCTTGTGTAAAAAGTACTTCTATATGAACAAAAATGTAGCATTGCACATTGCCTGTAAACAAATAATAATCTCCAACATTAAGATTAATAAAGTGCAAACCTAAAACTTCTGTCATGAATAAAATACTACTGTATATAAAAATGTAGAATTGTAAAATCATACATTGTATGCAAATAAATAATCATGTAAAACATTGAGAAAAAGTTTGATTTAGTAAATGGATAAATGCAGGATTTTTCATTTACACATCTTCGTGGTGTGCAGAGCGACTGGCACTGTGCTTATTGCTCATCATACATACCTGCTGTAAATGATTACACGCTCTCGTTAGCGTTAGCATTAGCCATGTTTTGCTGGGCATGTGAATCTCTGTTAAGAAATAAGAAGGAGGGTGGGAGCTAAGGAAACTCCTGGGGGCAAAAAGTTTACCGGCGCTAGAGGAGAAAAAAAAACCTAATGTTTTGTTTTTTTAAATCGTCTGTAACAAAAAACAAAAATGTACAGATAAAATCGATATAAATATGCTTTAACAGAACATATACAGTATATACTTTTTTAAAGTCTATATTTTTCACAGTTACTAGTGTTACCATATCTGAGTTATTGTATAGAAATATAGGGAAAAAACAACAAATGTGCGCTCCATTCACCAACGGTGTTACAAAAAAGATCAGTTAGAATAATACATGAGTTTGGATGTAGAGAACATACAAACCCTTTATTTATTGAATCAAAAATATTGAAATTCAACGATTTGGTACATTTGCAAACAGCTAAAATTATGTATAGAGCAAACTATAACCAGCTACCCAAGAATGTACAACATTTTTTCTCAACAAAAGAGGAGAAATATAACCTTAGAGGAAAATCTAATTTAAAACATTTGTATGCGCGTACAACACCTTTAGCATATCTGCATGTGGAATTAAATTATGGAATGGATTCAGCAAATAAATCAAACAAAGCACCAATATAATTCAGTTTTGGGGTTAAATCACCAAAATGATTCCCGAGCGCGGCCACCGCTGCTGCTCACTGCTCCCCTCACCTCCCAGGGGGTGAAACATAGGGATGGGTCAAATGCAGAGAGTAATTTCACCACAGCTAGTGTGTGTGTGACTATCAGTGGTACTTTAACTTTAACTTTAAGAGACTGTTTAAACTACAAGCATTCACAAAGTAAAAAGAAGAACTATTACGATGAACATCATTGACCTTTTTTCTTTGTTTTTGTTTTTTTTAGATAATGATTATTTAGGTATTTAATATTTGTTCACTTACTTATGGTATATTATTTATTTATCTATTGTTTTGTTACAAACAGAGAACAAGGAAATGGGATAAAATTGCTATGATATGAAAAGGGTTAGGATTAAATAAGCTCTGCTTTTTCCTACTCCTTTTCAGACGTGCTGTATGAAACAACTGGAAATATGTGATGCATTACATTGTATCGCATGCATGTTCGGAATAAACTGAAACTGAACTGAACTACCGTAATTTTCGGACTATAAGTCGCAGTTTTTTTTATACTCAGGAGCGACGTATGTGTGAAATTATTAACACATTACCGTAAAATATCAAATAATATTATTTAGCTCATTCACATAAGAGACTAGACGTATAAGATTTCATGGGATTTAGTGATTAGGAGTGACAGATTGTTTGGTTAACGTATAGCATGTTCTATATGTTATAGTTATTTGAATGACTCTTACCATAATATGTTACGTTAACATACCAGGCTCGTTCTCAGTTGGTTATTTATGCGTCATTTAACGTACACTTATTCAGCCTGTTGTTCACTATTCTTTATGTATTTTAAATTGCCTTTCAAATGTCTATTCTTGGTGTTGGGTTTTATCAAATAAATTTCCCCCAAAAGTGCGACTTATACTCCAGTGCAACTTATATATGTTTTTTTCCTTCTTTATTATGCATTTTCAGCCGGTGCGACTTATTCTCCGGAGCGATTTATAATCCGAAAAATACGGTTCTTGAATAAAACTCACCTGACAGTGTGAAGAATTTGTCTGCCATTCAGTCTTATCACTCACCGTTGAAGAAAAGCAGCTAACAATTTGCAGTCACATTGTTGTTACAATAGAATCGACATTCAATGATAGCCTATGTTAGTAGTTAAACCATTAGCTGACCACACACAAAGTTAATGTGTGTTTACATACCTCATTCTGTGCGAAAAGCCAGAAGAGGGCTTAGAACACTTTGGAAAGTCAGCGCCCTCTAGGTACCCGTGTAAAGGGTGCAAAAAGCCCTTAATGTATGCCAGGAATCCATCCATCCATCCATTTTCTACCGCTTGTCCCTTATATTCATCTAAATTGTTTTGAGGGCTACATTTCAAGAAAGCTAAAGACCGGGGGGCAGACTTCAGAAAACCACCGTGGTCCACAGTAGTCATTTGTTTTTGGTCTATATATTTTGTCAGAGTTACAGGAGCGCTCTGCTGTTTTTAAGGACCTTTTGCAAAAAAAATCTAGTCAAAAATCATATCTCTGACAGCACATACAACAGGAGCACTCTTGTGTTTTTAGGAATTTGTTGCGAAAATGTTTGTCTCCCAAGTTTTGACCTGAACTCGGGGGGCCGGTATGGTGTCATTCCCAGGCCGGCTTTAGTCCCTGGGCCGCCAGTTGAGTATACCCTGTTTTATGCTTTAGTCAGGGTGCTAGTTTTAAAGTCTATTTACCTTATTATAAAGATGTACCGTAAGTAACAGATGCATTGTGCTCCCGGTGGTTGCCTGATAAGAGCAGGCTGAGCTGTGTGATGATGGGGAGATAAAGCTAGAGCATGTGGAGAAGAACAGAATTGTGCTTTGTCAAGCGGTGACCTTTGGCTCTGTGCTCGCCACCATATAGCTCTGCCCCAAAGGTAATACCTCTCCGCTGTCATCTCTGTGGCCTGCCCGCTCCCTCGCTCTTCTGAGAAAAGAGAGGCGAAAAAGCGGGAGGAAACACAACACACACAAAAAGGACACATTCACACCGCTGCAGGAAGCTATGCCTCTACTATTTCCTGTACGCTCTACCACTGTCTCCCTGCTGACAATCAGTCTTAACATAAATGCATCATCCCCGTATTGAGTCAGTGTTTCCATTTTCGTGAATGCCAAAATAGTCATGACACGCCAGTCATGCCCATAAAGCTAATTGATCTTAGCTCATTGTGGGCAATGCGCCTATTGCCAGGGTTCTGTCTTTCCTTCAATGCTCCAGGGCTCCACACAAGCCGCAACTTGTCTTTCTTTCTCAATAAGGGGATTTACAAACCCTTAGTGCGCCCAATTGCATCAACACACATACACACATGGCCTGTGACCACCCGCCAGAAAGGGTCAGACGTGGTGAAGGGCTGAGCATCTTCCTCTGCTTTCCCTCGCTTCCCCTTCCCCCAGCCCGCCTTGGCAGGGCATGCATGCCTGTGTCTGTTATCTACAAATGGTTAAGGAATTATAGGTTGAGAGGGTGGAGGATGAGGAGGAGGAGGGAGAGCGAAAAGGAGGGCTGGAGGGAGGTTTATGTGTGTGTATGCGTGCGTGTGTGTGTGCGTGTGTGTGTGTGTGTGTGTGTGTGTGTGTGTGTGGGTGGGGGGGATGAGGTCATGTGACATCGCAGCAGCTGCTAGGCTAAGAATTTCTGTTTTCTCACTCAGAGGGAGAGAGCACGAAGGGGAGAGATAGGCAGCGCGTGTGGTGTGTTGCTTTGTTAGATAAGCTCCAAACGGTCTTTGTGAGAGGCAGCGCCACAGACAGGAAAAGGCAGGCGGGGAGGGAGAGCGGGCGGACCAGGCTCGGCGAGAGCAGATAGATAGATAGACACCAGGGAGCAGGAGCAGGAAGATGGTGTGCGTCCTGTCAGCGGCCGCCTGTGTGCACCGGTGTGGGCTGAAGATGCAGCAGACTTGGGGGATCCAGACACTTCCACTCCTTTGTGCAGTAAGGAGATACAACCGCGCTGTCTGTTTGTCTCTTGGTAGGGAGGAGTGGTGTTCGGGTGTGGGGGAGAGGATATGAACTGTGGCCAGACCTCCGGATGTGTGTGTGTGTGTCTGTCAAGCTTTACGCTCGTCCGTGTGGCTTCATGTGTGTGGTGGACGTTCAGCCTTACAGCGTCTCTATATCTTTTTTTTACCCGCTTTGCTGACTTCTCCAGTCTCTTTCCACGAGGAACGGGGGTCCACTAAGTTGCGTTACAGGACAGGGCAGTGTGTGTGTTTGCCATTCTCCCAACGGCGCAGTGTGTATTGTTCAGTCAGTAGTCATTGTTGACTCTATTATTAATTGTGCGCCGGGTTCACACGGAGTGCAGCGGGTAACTGAGGGGTTAAAGGCAGGACTGTCTAAGTGCTGTTGGGATTGTCAAACACATAACTCTGGTCCTCAGACTTTTTGGGCAAACCCAAGTATAAATCCTATATATACAAATGTGCTGTCGATATTTTGAAAAACGTCAATACCTTTACTATTGGGCTGTCTTCATGGATGCCCTTCTTGTGTTTGTTTCGCCAGAGCATGTAAGGCTACCACACACCCTTCTGGCATTTAGGGATTCCACTGTCTGAGGGGCTGTCAACGCGGTGTCACCTTTCAGCACACATGCACATACACACACGCACGCAGGAAAGAAAAGGAACCACCTTCCACCCTTTCTTCCCCCTCCCAACTACCTCGTGCTAAAAATCTGCCTTTTCTGTGAGCGGCGATAACAGGGACAGTTATCAGACAAGGTACAATCGCCCTGAGTGTGACGAAGCATGCGCTGTTCCTGTGTTGTGCACAGTCTCACCTTTGACCTCGAGCAGACACACAGCCAGACTTTTAGTTCTTGATGACCTGCCCTCGTGACCTCCCACCTCTGACCTAAAACTATACAATGAAAGCTCCCCCTGCCCCTCACACCACCAATCCCCATCCGCTCCAGCTGTCACAGAAACTCAGCAGCACACTTCCACTGTGTGCTCGGGAGCTTTGTATGTTTTCTTTTTTTAATCCATTTCAACTGTGTTGTTTATTTACATATTCCTTGTTCAATAGTGTATTCTTTTTTGCTTACATCTGGAGACATGTTTGACAGTTAACACAATTGTATTGAAATACCCCTCTCTCTTCTGTCCACTTTTCAGGCATGAGCCATGAGCCAAAGTCACCATCCTTAGGAATGATCTCCACGGCAACCCGTACAACGGCGACAGTCAGCCCCCTCACCCAGTCGCCTCTTAACGGCTCCATCGTAGCCAATGGAAGCCCGGCTGCACAGTCGGCTCACTCTGGATTTGCCGCAGCCCTCCGAAAACTGGCAAAACAGGCAGAAGAACCACGAGGTAAAGTTCTGATGCTAGCGTAAAATCTGAGCCTCCATGGATGTTGTGTTGGTACCGGATAATTGTTCCTATTTATGTTTGTGTCTTTTATGGACAGTTATTAATTGAGATGGATTGATTACCCCTCAAGAAAAGTGGGATAATGAGGAGCTACTGACCCATTTAATGGGATCTTTGTGTATATCCAAATAGGATATGTTTGTGTATCACAGTATGCCACTGGAATTTTAGCTAACATGGATGTGTTGTGTAGGATTGCGTGATATAGACAATATAACAACTGAGATAGGCTCCAGCACCCCCCGCGACCCCAAAAGGGACAAGCGGTAGAAAATGGATGGATGGATGGATGATATACATTTGGCTGACGATAGAGCGTTTAATTCAATGGTTATATGATGATAATGCATGTTGATGAAAGATTAAATCTGTGTCTCGCAAATTTGATAGCGACAAGCAAACCAACGCCGTGTCCTCAATGCAATGTAGCGTCTTTGCTAGCAGCTAACGTCCCTCCAGAGTGCAGTAAAGCCATATCTTAGCCAGCAATTCTCGCCCACATGGCAGCAAATAAGGTAATTGTTTTTACAAGTGTCATCACCAGAGGGCGCAGAATAGCTAAACATGTTACACCGCTAAGCTACAGCTCTTGAATGATTGTAAACAAACGTGGGCAGATCAATACAAATATTGACAGTATCGACCCCAATTAAATTATCTCGATACTACAGTGGTTACATCAATATTTTGCATTTTCCAAAAATATTTTCTTGTTTTTTCCTTGTTTACAAAGTCTTAAAAATAACTCCCTCTACACAGGTGGTCTTAAAGGGCAAAAACCTAATTATTTAAAGGAGAGGCAATAGTGGCGAATAATATAAATATTTAAGTGATATTGTTTTTTTTGTAAGATTATAATTTGTAATCAAAATTAAAACATTTAATTAAACATTAAACATTGCAAGTATTAGCTTTGGACTAACCAATAAAGCCCCTGTAACTCTTTGGTATTGGATCGACACCCACATTTGTATTGTATTGAAACAACAGAAGAATAAGTGTTAATTGTATTTTAACAGAAGTGAAGATAGAACCCTGTTACAACAGAAAGTAACCAGATATTAACAGTAAATTAGCAAGTAGAACAATGATAATTAATAACACAATACAGATACTACTATACATGACACAATATGTTACCTCATACGTCAGCAGCCAAATTAGGAGTCTTTGTAACCTATTTTGAAATGGCTCTATTATCAATTATATGCCAAATAATATATTGCGATTTAAAAAGCTGCAATATATATATATATATATATATATATAAATATATATATATATTGTTTTATAGATTTCAGGCCATATCATGCATCCCTAGTGTAGTGTTACATGCATAAGATCTTAGGTTATAACCTGATTGGAACATTGAATAGGAAAACACTTGTTTATGGAGTTTATTGGGGTGTTTGTGTTTTCATACAGAATCTATGTCTAGACTCGGCTGGCCCCGTTGTCCACCCTCACTCTAGCTCTTAAATCAGATGCCACGTTTGCATCCCGGCTGTCCCTGGGCACATGGCACTCCCTGCATAGGATTTATTACGTGCAGATAGGGAGAGAACTCGGCTCTCATCACCTCTCTCTTGAGCCTTCTCCCCCCTTCATCTCACTTCACGTCCCTAACCCTGCACACACGCTCTATTACTTTCCACTCCAAAAGAAAAATCCCCCCTTCCAGAAGCCATTTCTGTCACCTGTTTGTTAACCTTTTTTGTCTCTGACTTGCTTTTTTTATCGATTTTTTTCCTCTTATCTCTCTGCTGCTTGGTTTTTTAATACATACTTTTTGCATCTCCCAGCAATAGGAGAATATGAATATGATTATTTGTCTTTGTGTACAAGCAGGCACCAGATGATGACTGATAAAGCCCCTTTTTTGATTAAAAACACAAAATAGCTAATTTGTTTTTTTTTTCTGTGGCTTGCTGACTATTCCGCCCGGCTGGTGTAGGATGTGCTTTGTACATGAGTCAGTCGTCAAGGCACAAGGGCAAGCGACTCCACTTGTGTTTTGGAGCCATGACCCTGGGGTGGCAGGAGGCATGTCACCCCTAGAGCTGCAGCCATGACTGTGTCTGCTGAGCCTGTATTTATAGGCTACACACCCCAACACCCCCGCACATGCAAACAGTTGTCTTTGCAACCTTGTAAGCAAGCATGCTGCTGCCTGCCGTCTTTTCATGAGCTGCCTCGACTCAATCTCTGGTGAGTTGTGCAGCATGCCGTCTATGGGATAGCATGACTCACCGTCCCATGGCCTGGAGGAATTAGCTCGGTGTGAGTGCTGCTATCTCCGCCTCCAGCTGCTCAACTGATTTGAGTCCCCGAGCACCCTTGCTGGTTATGCGCACATATTGCACGCACAGACACATGCATTGTCGCTTGTCTGTGGCAAGTATAATGAATAGTTCTGTGTACTGAGTGTTGCCCTGAAGAAAGAGCTGATGGATAATGAGTATCAAAGCGACACAAAAGCACACACACGCACACACAAATGCTGATAACACGCTGCCTCAAAAAGCATGGCCCGCTGATATGTGATTAATTAGGCAGATCTGGGTTTAATCCTCACAGTTGTTTCCTCTCACACGCCTGTCGACACAACATAACTGGTTTCATACCAACTGTTGCACCATGCCTGGAAATGGAGTGAACACACAGAGAGGGAACAAAGGTGCAAAACATAGTGGAGTACATTAGCAAGAAACAAAGGTGATTTGGAAGTGATTAGCAGATTTGTAAAAAACCTGGGCGTTTTATTCAGATTGTGTGTGTGTGTCCAGAGGCTCTCCTTGTTTCTTGCAGCCAAGAGCATGCTGGGACAGCGAGCCAGTGTGTCTCTGACCTCTCCATCTGGAGCCTGCCTGGAGCTCACACAGCCTGGCTGCGCTGTGCATGTATCTTCAAGGCAAAAGCCTCCAGGCTGTGACTGTCGCTGACACGCTCAAAAACAATCTCATTTGACAACACGCACGACACAACACCCCCAAACTCCACCCTCAGGTCTTTACCACAAAATCTTGCATGTGTCTCTCATCAGTTTCAGAGCTGCATTTTAGTGCAATGTACAATTTGTACAGTCAGCAGAAGACACACAAGCTTCCCTTCTGTTCCCGCCTTCCCCTCCGCCATTTTTTTCTTTCTTAGCACTGCAACACACACTTCATGCATCCCACAGTGATGAGACCATGCATAGGAGCAGGTGTATGCTGCATTTTTGTGCATCAGGATGTCTTTAGAAGTGCATGTGTTGTGCAGTGGCATATGGATGTAGGGCTGGCTGGGTGCTTTTACGCACCCCAGGTGTGAAGTGGACGGTTTAATTAAGTGCTAATGTTCCTGTAATGCATGCTGGGAAGGAGGGGGAGCCGGGGTGTCTTGGTGGGGCGGATTAGGCTGTTTTGCAGCGGTGGAAGA
The DNA here is from genome assembly GCF_033978685.3 of Nerophis lumbriciformis. NCBI lineage: Eukaryota > Metazoa > Chordata > Actinopteri > Syngnathiformes > Syngnathidae > Nerophis > Nerophis lumbriciformis. The sequence continues at coordinate 33,376,680 of NC_084553.2, read as the reverse complement.
GCTTGATTGAGGCAAGCTGGCAACACCAAACAGTTTATGGAATTGTGTTCCTGCTTAAGGTTAGCGATCCAGCTTAACAATAATTAAAGCTACTGCACTCAATGAAAGGGACTACCTGCTGAGAACCTGTGATGGTTTGTTTTGGATGAAGTCACGGATGAAGGCGGAAGCTTCTGCAAGGAACGAGACCCCTGAGCTTGGTTTGTTGTCTGTCGATAAGTACTATGCTTTCAATGTGTGCGCATGTGTGGCTCAGCTTGTGCGGTCAAGTGTGGAGGCAGTCTGCAAGAGTGGAGACTGGTAATAGAGGAGGCGATCCAGAAAAAAGAATGAGATAAATCAAACAGCTTGAGTTGCCTTGCTCACTTTCTCTCCTCACTCTTTACGACTTTTCTCTCTTTCTCACTCGCTGTCTTTCCAAAACCTTACATCCCATTGAGAGTTTCATGCCATAATGTTCTTGGTTTTGAACCTTCTTGTTTGGTGAAGACATCAACAAAGAAATCCTCTGAGACTGCTTAAGAAGGTGTTTCCTCTATATTTATTAATGGGTTATTTGTCCCCTGGGTGCAGACACACCGACATAAACATACAGTTTAAACATATAACATTTACATTGTATTTTAATTTGAGCCTGAGGCCTAACTAGACCTCTTCACATTAAAGGGGACATGATGATTGTAATATACATTTAAAACACTTCCTTGTAGTCTACATAAAAACTATTTGATATGCGTTGGTGTAAATCTTTCTTCACAGTTACTTTTGTAACCTTTTTTTTTTAAGTCTGTCTGCAAGATGTTCGTTTTTCAAGGCATTCCCAGATTGGGAATAAAACCCCACCCCACCCTCTCCAAAAGTATCATAGTTTATCTTTTAAAAATGTGCACTCTTTGAATATATATCTTGAAGTTGTCAATGATATTTGTTCCAGGCACAACAAAACCTTACATATTTTCACCCGGTCACACCATTAGGTACACCCGCACACTCACCAATCGGTTCGGACATAAAAAAAGGCTGCTTTTAGAAGCATTATGTTATTATGCATATGCCAAGATTATATGATTTATTTTTTTGTGTTGACCAGAGGAGCTGGTCCCCCGCTGGTTGAGAGTATAACTTAATGTTACACCCTGTCAACAGAGGCATACAAAAATTGTCCACAGAGGGCACGTTAAGTAAACAATTAAGTTAGTTGAAATAACACTGACTTGATTATTCTAGGTAAACATGCTTATACCCACTTTCCATCAGTCTGTAGAGTTGCATTGAAGGTACGAGAAAGCCTCTCGGAATATTCTCAACACCTGTTTCCATGCAAATCTTGTATTGAAAAAAAGCATATTGAAATACAGATAATATAGAATCATATGATTTCAAATAATTTTATAGAATTGTTGAGTTCTTGTTCTTCAAACAAGAAAATCAGGTGTTGTGTTGGAGCGGTGCGTTTTTTGCGTTTAGTTTATTTCGAACATTAACACACTTACAGTATAATACATCACACATAATTTCATATTATTTCTCTTTACATCATGTCCGAATAGGAGTAGGAAGAAGCAAAGCTTGTTTGGTGAGAAGGGGGTTAATGAAGGAATTATATCTTAATACTCTTTGTTGTCAGATAACTATTTTATTTTCCTTTCCCATTCACCTGCTTCTCTTGCTGCTCACTTAATTATTTAGGCTGTTCTGCTTCTTCACCAGTCTTGTCTATAACATGGGAAGGAAGGGGGAAGCAGAGGAGATGAAATGAGGGGTTAGTGGTGGTGGTGGTGGTGGTGGTGGGAAAACGAGATGGAGTGGAGGTCTGTTGCTTAGCAGTACAGCATCAGTGTGATCACCCCCTCCCCTCCTTTCATCTCTTCCTCTTCTTACCTTCTATCCTCATTTGTTCCCCCTCCCTTATGCATGCATGCTGAGTGTGTATGTGTGTGGTGAGTGAATAGGCTGTGACACGAGAGCTGTATTAAGCGTACTTTCGTTCCCCAGGCTGAGTGGGCAGCTATTGATTGGCCTAGTATTGCAGAGGAAAGTAATGGCTCGAAGAGGTGAGGGGGTAGGATTAAGCCACTAATTGCCTTTGTGTAGACAAGACATGCTTCCCCAACATCCTCACCCCATGTGCACCCCTTGTCATCCACCTATTGTTTCACCTCACACCTCTTTTGCACTCTGCCTCGCATTTTTTTTAACCCCATCTCCTATCTCATTTTTCATTTGTCATGTCTCACCTCACGTGTCATCACCGCTCTTGTCTTCTTGCCCCTCCATGGACTTTCCCCTTTCTTCCCACCATAGATTTTCAGGTTTCTGGACAGTCATCTTATTGCCATTATTGATTACTTCCATTATCTAGTGGTATTAGTCAGAATGAGGTGTTTAAAATCCGTCAAAGCCCTGACCGCACGCACCCACTATGAGATGATGTTGTATATTCAGTTGCTACAGTAACCTTTGCAGGCATATGGACTCGTGGTTTTTGTTATGATGGTGTGATAGTGTGTAGGAAGAAGATCTGAAACTCGCCTGTGGTTTCAACTGCTCTTCTTCTGCACATACTGTCAATGCTCACACTACCTGCATGGAAATTCTCTTTTGCACTCATCCCCTGACTTGCATGTCCCATTGAGACCATGTGACCCAGTTTGACAGCGTAAAGCTGTGATTTTGATGAGCTATGTGGAGACCCTCTGGTCAAGATTACAGATAAATGCCCAACGGCAGCAAGGACCCTTGTTAGGTAAATCTAAGCCTATCTGCATACAATGAGTTAAAATATATGCAGTTGTAAAACGGAACGACAGTAATGTGTGAATGTGAGCATGTCATTTGGGAGCTTTGGGACTACAAAGAGAGAAAGTGAGAAGTGAGGAAAGTGAGGCATGTGACCAGACTGTGACCCTGTGCTGAAGGCTGTCCCTGGAGGGTTTTGTAAATGTGACACAGCCTCTGTGGCGCAGCAGCAGAGAAGCTCATTGGGCCAGCTTCTTCCCACCTGCTGTGACTGTGTGTGTGCGTGCATGCAATGGAATTGCAGATCAGTGTGTGTGTGATGTGTATACATTTGCCGCAAGTTTTTCACTCTCGAGCTGTGTTTCTGTGGTGTGGTGAGACTCTGACTCTCACAAGGCTGCTCATCGTAATCACTGTCACTCCATAATAGGGGCCTAGAGCCATCCATCTGGCCGTGTGTTTATGTGTGTGTGTGTGTGTGTGTGTGTGTGTGTGTGTGTGTGTGTGTGTGTGTGTGTGTGTGTGTGTGTGTGTGTGTGTGTGTGTGTGTTATCTGTTGCTCTTGGAGTGCTACAAATCCCCTTTGGGTTTTGCTAAGAGAGTGACAAATTGCCTTTATCTATGAATCATGAGAGAAAAAATAATTATCGATAACAAATAGTTTTGTAAACTAACAAAAAAGCAGGTATTTTTTCCCATCAATTGAATTCTACAAATTTTGATGTATCGTGTCCATGCTCAGCTTCTCGTTAGTGTGCTTTCGGATCACACATTTTACTTTACCGTTCAGTCCTCCTTTTATTAGTAGTGTAAAGCCCAGGGTATCATCATCCTTGCTTTATCACTTTTTGTATCGTACTCATTTACCTTCTCTTGTCGTTCCCCAGCCGCCTCCTCCATCAGCAGTGAATCCTCCCCAGTGTCATCGCCAGCAACCAATCACAGCTCTCCAGTCAGTACGCCCAAGAGGGGTCCTCTCGGTCCAGGGCCTGTTCTGGTTCCCCCAGCAGGCCACAGCGTGCCAAACACTCCGCCCGTCGTCACCATTGCGCCAACCAAGACTAGCAACGGCCTCTGGAGGAGCGAGGGACGCCAGGTAAAAAAAACATGGACCCTTTCTAATAGCTGTTATGTTTCAATGCTTGTGTACGCCCTCCCTTCTCTTGTGTGACATCTAAGCTGCAAAGTTCACTCTTCAGCTTGCCAGTTAGCGTGCACACAGACAGGCTCATGAGAGATTAATGGACTTTGTCGCTGACCTGTTACTCAGTATATTTGACAAATGTACTGTACATGTTGCATAGCTAACAGGGCAATGAACATCATTCCCCACCCTCCCTCACGCCACCATTCTCCCCTCTCCCCCCTTTGGCTCCATGCCTTAAACAATGCCAGCTGCCACCGGGACATCGAGGTGACAGCCGCAACGGCAGCTAACATCTGTGCCCCTCCAGCGCCTCCCCCTACTTAACCCTCTTGCCCTTGCAGCAGCCGCTCCCAAGTCCACCGCCTTTAGCCTCCAACCACACATCTAATCCCACCTTCCTCACCCACGCAGTCAAGTGCATCCTCCACCTCATAAGTCCTGACACCCAGTCGCTGTTATGTAGTAGGGCGTAAGAAAGAGCGAGGAAGGGAGAGCTGCTTGCTTTGATAAGGAGTGGATTATGGATTATGGTCTTGCTTTAAGCCTTCTTATCTCAGCTCAGGGCTAATGGTGGAGGCCAACTGCACGGTTATGGACAGCACTTGGCACCATGCACAAACCGGCCAAGACACATCGACAGCTCTGAAGGGGCATGGAGATGGCTACTGGAATTCGGTTCTATAATGGCACTGGTGCCGACATAAATGGTAGTAACAAGATTGAATAAAGAAGTACGGATGTTAAATGGATGTAGTCTCAACCACCTGCAACAAGCGCTTGATGGTGATATTGTGCAAGAAACGTCTTGTAAGTTGGCACACAGTCTAATGCTCTTTTTGAACTTTATTGACGACTTGAACATGCCAACAGTAGCCCTAAGGTCCAACACCGCTTGTGCTGCAGAGCTAGCCACAACCACACTTCCTCATTGTTCCCCAATCATGGTCACGGCGAGCAACCCCGAAATCGTTAGAATCAAAATTAGAACACAATCAAGTCATGTTTTTACACAGCCTCCGTGTTCTGTATTGTTGCTTATTGTTGATTGTATTTCTTATTTTTGAATGTATTATTACTTGTATTTATTTTATTGAAGTATTTTAAATATATCCCATTCAACTTAAATATCGCAAAATGATGTCAAAAATATATACTGTAAAGGCACAAAATTGTAAGTTTTTAATTTTGTAAGTACTAGTTTGGGCACCGTTTAAGCGCCAATACCGTTTTAAACGCACCGATTTGGTACTAGTATTGGTTAAAATGTAAACAATAGCATCTCAAGAGGGTAGTTGTTAGTTGTAGCAAAGGGCCGGTAAAAAGGTTGTGTAGCCTGAAATATGCGGGGTGCATTCCGACTTTTGATTTTGACAAAACAATACTTGCAGAGTTTGAAGGTCAGACAGAAATTGAATTAGGACTGGGTATTGACAAGGACTTCCCGATACGATATATATCACAATACTTGAGTCACAATACAATACATTCATTCATCCATCTTCTTCTGCCTATCCAAGGTTGGGTCGCGGGTGCAGCAGCCTAAGCAGAGAAGCCCAGGCTTCCTTTTCAGCAGCCACTTTGTCCAGCTCCTCTTGGGGGATCTCAAAGCATTCCCAGGCCAACTGGTAGACATAGACTCTCCAACGTGTCCTGGGTCTTCCCCGTGGCCTCCTACCGACCAGACGTGCCATAAACACGTGCGGGGGGGGGGGGGGGCTGGCGGCATAATCTGATCCTGATCAGATGCCCTATACACCTCATCTGGCTCCTCTCAGTATTGTGACATATTGCAATATTGTACATAGTTTATTTGTGCTTGTAAGGTGTCATACTTTCTTGCCTTGACAAGTGACGCTAAATATCATGTTATATTCCTTGAGCAGAGACACTTGTTGATTACACACTAAGCACACAGGATTAACATTCATTACTGAATAAATAGGAATTGGTTAATTTCTCTTGGAAAACTTTACTCTCATTATGCACTTTTATTCTTTTTGACAGAAACATTTTGGCTGGGTTGAAACTAAACTAGTTTACACCTTGAATAGCAAAAGAAAAAAATGTCTTGAGTGCCAAAGTTGTGCCTCTTTGTAAACTCTAATTACATCAGTGCATGCCTCTCCTCTAACACAGTGCACTCCGAGTGGATGATTTAGGAATAGCATGGTATACATGTATTTTCTTTACTTTCGAAATCAATCCAGCGGGCTGGATGAACCCATAGCAGCACAGTTTTGGCCCACGGGCTGAACGTGACACCCCTGCACTTTGACCAATGTATTATTATGAAGTCCAAATTCAAATGACCCATTTACTGTATTGCAGTTGTTCAGTGGATTAAGTCTTTGCCACTCAAACGTAAAGAAAATGTCCTCCACTTCTTGTGCTGCCTTGCTCACCAGCGAGGAATAGCCGTACTGTGACACTTTGCGGTGCGGACGTCATCCTTGAGAACTGCTGTTCATGGCTGTCAACATTTCTGTCAAAATGTAGTCAAAAATACTTTTACTTTGTGTAAATAATAGTTTGTTAGTTTGTATGTTTATGAGCCTATGTTTGTGTGCTCCAGCTACAATTGAAAAAGTATGTTGGCCTCCAGCAGCAGCTTTGTGGAAGAGGTTGAGGGACGACAAGGGACTGGAAGGGGGGTTGTAGAACAAGGGTGGCCGAGTACAAGATGAAAAAGATGGCGTCATAGCATTGTCTGTATGTGATGCTCACTTCAGTGAGCACAAAGACCCCTGTGGTTACAGAGAGCCACAAGGCCATGGAGGTCACTGAATACCAAGCAAGCATGTTTGCAGTGGTCTTATCTTTCACCTTCTTTACAGGATCTTATAAAAGCTTGTTTGTCGCTATGGTACATACAATATGAGCCCCGTTTTGTGTTCTGTGTCTCTCCCCGGCTGAGATGAGGCAGTCTTTCATAGAGGGGATAATGGCCAAGGCAGTGACGGCATAAGGGTTTGGTGCGTTGGCATTTAGCTTTAATGACTGCAGGATTCAGCTCCCGCTGTGGCCCGTAATTGCTTTTTAATTGCCAATTTGGAGTCACGGCTCTATCTGAGAGGCGTAAACGAGCACTCTACAATGTGCGGGGTCTCACAGCCTCGGTGGAGGTTACGGGGCCTCACTCTCTTCTAGGAAGATGGCTGTAAATGCATGCTGTCTTCAAGGCTCTGCATTTGTGTTTGTGAGCAGTGGCGTGTGTATGCTAAGCTGCTGTTAAAGAAAAGGAAAAAGGTTAAAGCGTAGGCTGCCACTGCCAAATGAATGAAGCGCATCTTTCTAATGAGGACTGCAGCCTTTGTACTCTACATGCATTTATTGTTTAATGCTCTTATGCGTATTTGAACATAGTTTTGCATGTACAAACAGTACAACGATAATGTTCTCAGAACTGGATCTTTTGTTGATCAGTTGAAACATAACAAGGACTTGCAGTGAGAGCGGAAAGGCAATCGCAAGATAGCACCAGCACCGTGCTTTGTTGTCATGTTGGCTGTGTTGTTACATCTTCTTATGACGGGATTGCTGTGAAATTAGGTGGAAAGAAACAGTCGATTCTCGTGGTAATCAGCATCTGGGCATTGCACCAACCAACAGTTATTGAATCGCAGCCATCATTATGAAAAGCATGGTCCTGTCAGACACCATGCCCGGTGTGAAATGCTGAATATTGAACACAGGTTTGACCCACTTTTCATTTAATAGAACCAATAATCATAATTCATCAAATAAATGCATCTTACAAGATTGTGATTGTGTTTTTAGCTATTGAAACATATAGCATGAATCTTTACATTCAGCCGCCCTAAAGAAAAAAAATAGTCTTATAAAGTTTAGGAAAGGGTACTTGCGACATTTGAAACGATACGTTGCCAATTTCTGGTACTTGATTATTGATACCGGTACTCAACAGGACCATTTTTTGGTACTTCTGTGTGTGTTCTTGTGTTAATAAATGTTAATTTGTTTAATGATAATATCTTAATTGTACTATATATGATTTAACATCCATCCATCCATCCATTTTTCTGACGCTTATCAGACTCCAGGTCGTGGGGGCAGCAGTCTAAGCAGAGATGCTGAGACTTCCTTGTCCCCGGCCACCTCCTCTAGTTCTACAGGGGGGATACCGAGGCATTCCCAGGCCAGCTGTAAGACATAGTCCCTCCAACGTGTTCTAGGTCTGCCCCGAGGTCTCTTCCCGGCTGGACATGCCCGAAACACTTCACCAGGGAGGCGTCCAGGAGGCATCCGTAGTAGATGCCCGAGCCATCTCGGCTGGCTCCTCTCGACGTGAAGGAGCAGTGGCTCTACTCTGAGTCTCTCCCGGATGACCGAGCTCCTCACCCTATCTCTGAGGGTGATCCCAGACATCCTGCGGAGGAAACTCATTTCTGCCGCTTGTATTCGCAACCTTGTCTTTTCGGTCATTACCCAAAGTTCATGACCATTGGTGAGGGTAGGAACGTAGACCGACATGTAAATCGAGAGCTTCGCCTTCTGGCTCAGCTCCTTCTTCACCTCAACAGACCGGTGCAGTGACTGCATCACTGCAGACGCTGCACTAATCCGTCAATCTTGCGTTCTATTTTTTCCTCACTCGTGAACAAGACCCCGAGATACTTGAACTCCTCCGCTTGAGGCAGAACTTCACTCCCGTCCCGAGTGGTGCAGTCCACCCATTTCCGACTGAGAACCATGGCTTCAGATTTGGAGGTGCTGATCCTCATCCCAGTAGCTTCACACTCGGCTGCAAACCGCCCCAGTGAATGCTGAAGGTACCAGCCCGATAAAGCCAACAGGACCACATCATCTGCAAAAAGCAGGGATGCGATCCTCTGGCCACCAAACTGGAAACCCTCCACACCCTGACTGCGCATAGAAATTCTGTCCATAAAGATAATGAACAGGACCGGTGACGAAGGGCAGCCCTGGCAGAGTCCAACATCCACTGGGAACATGTCTGACTTATTACCGGTAATGCGAACCAGACTCCTGCTCTGCTTGTACAGGGACGTATGGCCCGTAGCAAAGGACCCTGGACCCCGTACTCCTGGAAAAACCCCCACAGGACACCGCAAAGGACACGATCGAAGGCCTTTTCCAAATCCACAAAACACATGTGGACTTGTTGAGCAAACTCCCATGCCCACTCCAGTACCCTAGCGAGGGTATAAATCTGATCCTGCATAACACGACCAAGACGAAAACCACATTGTTACTCCTGAATCCGAAGTTCGACTAAGAGCCGGACTCTCCTCTCTAGCACCCTGCGATGCCCCTTCTTGAAGAGGGGGACCACCACCCCGGTCTGCCAATCCAGAGGTACCGCCCCAGACTTCCACGCTATGTTGAAGAGACGTGTCAGCCACGACAGTCCCACAACTTCCAGAGCCTTGAGGTATTCGGGGCGAATCTCGTCCTCTCGTTGGGCCTTGCCACTGGGCAGTTTTTTGATTACCTCAGCAACTTCGGCTCCAGTGATGGACATGTCCGCGTTTGTGACCTCAGACTCTGCCTCCTCTACGGAAGGTGTGTCTGTAGGATTAAGGAGATCCTCAAAGTATTCTTTCCACTGCCCAACTATATCCCTAGTAGTGGTCAGCAGGTTTCCGCCCCCACTATACACAGTGTGAACAGGGCACTACTTCCCCCTCCTGAGGCGTCGGATGGTTTGCCAGAATCTCTTTGAGGCGGCCAGAAAATCTTGCCACCGAACTCCTCCCATGCCCGAGTTTTTGTTTCCGCCTCCACTGAGGCCGCGGCTCGCTTGGCTTGTCGGTACCTGTCAGCTGCTTCGGTAGTCCCACAAGCGAGCCATGCTCGGTAGGACTCTTTCTTCAGCTTGACGGCCCCCTTTACCCCTTGTGTCCACCATCGGGTTGGGCGGTTGCTGCCATGACAGGCACCAACCGCTCTGCGACCACAGCTCTGATCGGCAGCAGCAGCAATGGAGGTACGGAACACGCCCATTCGGACTCAATGTCCCCCATCTCCCTCGGAATGCAGTTGAAGTTTAAGTTCGGACTCAATGGCCCCCATCTCCCTCGGAATGCAGTTGAAGTTTAAGTTAATTCAACAGACCTGATAGTGTTAACTCTAATGTCCAGTTGTATTATCCTATTTTCTTACACTTCTTTGTATCATTTGCAAGTATTATTTAGTACAGTGTTTCTTAATCTTAGGGCCCATTTTTGGGCCAAGGGCGTGTCTTAGAGGGCTGCCAAAACATTTCTGTTTCTCAGTTGTGGTCCTTATGGGCCACAGCAGTACTTAATTGCAATACACTTTTCTACCAACAACAAACAGAAGAAGTTTGGTGCTGAAGTCATAGAGAAGTTTCCTAAGCGCAAAAATTATGACTAAAATGGTTACATTTTTATTTAAAAAATATATATCCATCCATCCATCCATTTTCTACCGCTTGTCCCTTAGGGGTTTGCAGGGGGTGCTGGAGCCTATCCCAGCTACATATATTGTTATTAATATAGTTAGACTGTATTTATTTTAGCAGTGCGTAATTGTATGTAAATGTATTGTTTATTAGTTTTTATGAGTCCCCTCTTTTGCAGTATATTTAATTAGTATTTATTTTTGTAATCAGCCTGACCTAAGCCTTGATAAAAAAATCATTGTGATTAACACATAGTTTGATATCATTTAACAAGGTTGTTAACCTGTTAAACAATAAGTAGGTTAGACATAATTATTGAATACAATTAAAATCAAGAGTAAGATGACCAATTCAGTATTAATATTTGAGTAGACCCTTCGTCCCTCTGTAATTGAAAAGTTGGGCCCTGAGGTCAAAAAGGTTAAGAAACAATGATTTAGCAGACATTGCATGCAGTTGCAATTCCAAGACGTTAGAAGGGAGTAGTGTATAGGCTACGGTGTGTTGCCTAGTCAGGGCAAACTGTCTTTGCCATTAAGTGTAATCTAGTCCCTTCCTGTGCCCTATAAATATTTATAATGTAAATATTGTACTTGTTACACATCAGCTGTTTGATTGTAATGTGCATCTTAGTTGTATATTTATTTACCGAAATTGAAGGTGTTGAAATCGCCGTGTAAAATGTCTAATGCTAACGTCTATGGCAAATCAAATGCAAAATAGCATCAAGATAGTGCTTTTTGAAACTTAGAGCCTAACTGTACATTCAAATGTTTTCTATCAGGCATACTTGCTTTGTTGGCATGGAAAATTGCAGCATATCTCGAGGCGGTTCAATTGAGTCCGCTACGAGTGCTGCGTCAGTGCTTGTTTACCCGCCAAGTGAAGGTAAGGTAGGGATATATGGCACCGTTTGATCTTACGTGAATCGATACCTGGCAGTACCAACGACGTTTGGTCGGTGCCTATAAAAGTACCGAATTTGTGTCTAAGTGTTTTGTGGGGATTTTGACTAGAAACATACTCACTTCATATATATATATGAGTGACTACTTCCTTGCTATACCACCAGACTTCTAGGAAGCAATTACCTAGTTAAACAAAAACGCAGTACAGATTTTAAAAATGTGGGAATTCTAAACATCTAAGTGGAAAGTTGCGTATTGGTGTCAGCGTGGGTCACTGGTTGCAAAAACAGGATGGCTAATGTCTCACTAAATGGGATTTGTATTATCAGTAGCACTGAGGCCAAATCACCTGCAAGGTTTCCCTCTAATCCTGCCCAGACCAGAGGTTAATTTAGTGGGGGCAAGAGCTGCTTTCTCCTGCCCTCATTACCATTTCTCTCCCGCCTCCTTGTTCTTGCGTTAGTCTCATTGTGTGGCAGATAGTTCCTCCCCGACTTACAGCCGCCATAAACACTTCCCTAGTCAACTTGCAAAGGTTGCAAGATTCTCTGTTCTGCAACTGCATTTGTTGGCAAGGAGAAAACCAAAGCTTTCAGAAAAAGCACTCCCACAGCAGGATGTCTTTGTAGCTCTGAAATAATGTGTGTGTGTTCGCCTGCCAGTGTGTGTTTGTGTTGTGGGATTGGTTAAGTGAGTCCAAGCGTGCTGCCAAAGGGAGAGAGGGAGGTGACAGAAATGTGGGACTGACGAGAAACACAGGCAGGGATGTTTCTCTTTGGATGTTGCCTTCTGTCTGGATGTTCCAGTGTGAAAGCTTTACACACTCAGATAAAAGTTATTGTTCCTGTTCATGTGTTGGTGCTGTACATTGCCACTTCTACATTGATCATGAGAATGGCATCTCATACTTAAAGATATTGTGTTCTACTCTTTCATTCAGCAGCACAATTCCTCAGAGAATTGGAGTTGTTTGGAGCTACTGCATGTGAGAGTGTGGATAGCAGTGCCTGAGGTGTGGGGAGAGACTGTGAGAAAGGCTGCTAAATCATAAACAGAACTCTTTCCCCCCTCACAGGATGGGCGTCATGATTACTGACAAGCGTGTCGGTCACATGTCCGCCCGAACAATGACTAAGACTCTCTCGCTGTATTTGTCTTTCAGGCTGATTCAGGGCCTCGTGGGGCCAGCAGGGAACGCCTGGGTGCGGAGGGGACCCTCCCCCAGGAAAAAGGCGGTCCTTCAGTCCCTGCCCACCTCCTGGGAAACCCATATGCCTTTGGTCTAACCCCTGGTGCTGTAATGCAGGATTCTCGTTTTCAGCCGCTCAAGTGAGTGTCACAGTCACTACGTTTCCATGCAATGAATTAGTCTGTTTTCTCAAATTGTCCGTTTTTTTGTGTTTTCACACCGACATGTGAAATCTAAGTATCGATGCACGCCCTCTTATGTGACTTTTGGTCATACACCGTGTGGGGGGCGGGGCTTATTTCCTTTTAGCGTGGATAAATGTAATGCTTTTCTGGTTGCCCTATGACATCACACCAGGCATCTGCAGCTCCTTACAAGTCTATAGCAGCCTAGCTCTGTTGTACCTGATTTCTGTTATATTGGCACAAATGACAAATATTACGTCTCTAATAGCTAAACGGATGTTAAATAGCAGATAGCATCATGAAATGATCTTGGAGTGTGCTACAAACATGACGCTACTCCCAATAATGTATCGGAGTGGATGCAGGTCTGAAGCAAAGAAAGACTGGCACGAGAGAGCTTTTTTCATAGGAATTTTCGGACAGAGAATCGTGGAAACAAAACTTTTGAATGTCTCGGAGTTCATTCACAAGGCTCTCGTCTTAATGGAAGGAGATTTAAGTACCGAAGAAAAAAACTGTTCGTGCCCCAACTGACACTGTTCCAGATGAAGGTTGCTATTGTTCTGGACTATCTTGCCAGTTGTGTTGAATACAGAGTTATTGTTTATCAGTTTGGAGTGCACAAATGCACCGTGAAGATGTTTGTGTACTCTTAATTACCGGTATTCGCCTTTAATATAGCTGCTTTGTTCTCTTACATTTCATTCGTATTTCATTCGGGAGTCCAAATTAAGCTGGCCTTCTACATTTTCTTAGCTACCTTTTTAGATCCATTTTGGTTTCTGTTTTTCTCTCATTGATCCACTTCAAAATGTTATGTTTTTATTGATTGGTATCTGCCTCCGGGTTATATCCCGCGCCTAGAGACTGGCGCATGCGCGATACGAAGTGTCCCCTCCGGCATCACACACGCACTCGAGTATTGTGGTTTTCAGTCGCATAATCCAGGTGTGTTAGTCCGAGTTTTCAAAAACCAAACAAGATCCGATTAAGGTGTTTCCATGGATTGTAGGATGCTTATTTAAAGTCAAACTATTTGAGAAATGGGACTAATTTAGTGGATGGACACGTACTGACTGTTTTGCCTCCGAGTGCGTTTGCATGTTTGTATCATTTCATTTTACACTTTGCTGTCAGACTTTCCAACAATATCATGTTTGTATATGTACAATGGATGCATCCCATTGATCACTTAAACTTAAACTCCCTATTTTTATTATGGTTACAGCTTGCCGAGACAGTTGCCTAATGCAGTGCCGCCTGGTCCTATACCAGAAGAATATCTCCGTGGTTTCAGACCCTACGCCACAACTGAGGATGCCCTCCGTGTGCCATCTTTGCCCTTGGGCCTGGATCCCGCCACTGCAGCTGCTGCAGCTGCATACTATCACCCTAGCTACCTGCCACACCCCTCCTTCACCCCATACAGGTGAGTTTGAACCTTTGTGTAATAATGATGATATGGCAACATCATTTTTCATTGGAAGGTACACTATTGAAAAAATCCCACAAACCAGTTATCGGGCTCCAACAATTAATCGAATAATTTCATTAGAAAAAAGCTTCAATTTGTATTTTGTTGCTTCAATAATGTGTTTATCAATCAATCAATCAATCAATGTTTATTTATATAGCCCTAAATCACAAGTGTCTCAAAGGGCTGCACAAGCCACAACGACATCCTCGGTACAGAGCCCACATAAGGGCAAGGAAAAACTCACCCCAGTGGGACGTCGATGTGAATGACTATGAGAAACCTTGGAGAGGACCGCATATGTGGGTAACCCCCCCCTTTAGGGAGACCGAATGCAATGGATGTCGAGTGGGTCTAACATAATATTGTGAGAGTACAGTCCATAGTGGATCCAGCATAACAGTAAAGAGTCCAGTCCACAGTGGGGTCAGCAGGAAACCATCCCGAGCGGAGACGGGTCAGCAGGAAACCATCCCGAGCGGAGACGGGTTTTAATTAGTACAAATTCATCAAATCTATTGTTTCCGGAAGACTGCTCCAATTGAGCGCACGTGAGAGCGGTGCATCTATGGTGATGTAGATCACACTGCGGGTGATGTGGCCTGTGTGTGTGTGGCGGTGACAGCGAAGTGTTGAGAGAGCTGGCTCAAAAAGAGGGAGCAAGAGCGCAAAGGGCCCAAAAAAGACAAGAGAAGTCTTCAAAGGTTTGATGATTATTTTAAAATGAGAAAGACATACAACGTGATGAAATTTTGCCACTGTCAAACAGAGCTGGCATTTCACAATAGCACTACGTTGATGATGGAACATGTTATCATAAAACATCCTTCATAATTAAGAGAAGCCAACAAGCAGGAACAAGGTAAAATCCTATTTTGGTAGATAATGCCATCTTATGTTTGAATTGCATCACAAATGTTTTATTCAAACACATGGGAGGCATGTGAGGACATGTTAGCATATGCAGTTTGTATGTTAATGCTAACGAGTCCAAACGTGTATGTGTTAAATGGTTAATTAATTACATTGTCACTTAATTAATTTACCATACTTTATCCCAGAGCATTTTTGTTTAGTTTTTTTTCATGTATTTATTATAGATTACAGTTGTCCTTTGTTTATCACTGTAAGTTGTTTTCAAACATGACCACGATAAATTAATTTCCCCAAAATAGGAATCATTCATTTTAAATAGGTAGAGCATTTAAAAACTGTTTATGACCTTCTAAATACAATTTGCAACATTATGAGAGCCTCCCAGATATGAAATAACACCCTTTAGTCATATGTACACTATTTTAATCGAATACAGTAATGCTGCCTGATGCTGAACCACTCAGTGGCCACAATAGTGAACAGCAGGCTCTGATTGGTTTGGTCTCATCTTTAGTATGTTTAGCATGTCTGTGAATCTTTTGGCACCACACGATTCGATTAGTTTCTTGGGGGTAACTATTTGATTCAGAATAAAATCTCGATTCAGTACGATTCTCGATTCAAAATCCATACTTTTTAATAATATTGGGTGCCAGTTCTATGATTAACTACATTCCTCCATAAAATAGGTAAACAGCTTTGATCAAGTTCTATATTACTTAAAAGAAACTGGTTTTGTTTAATAAAATTCTACCCAAACATTTAGTAAAGTCAAATACAAATAAGGCAACAAGAGAGGTATCCAACACTTCTCTTTTTTAAAGTAAATCTGTATTGTAAATATCTGCATCTACATCAACAATATGATTTGCCTGAGTGACAGGACAGGACAGATTATAAACAAATAA
Organism: Nerophis lumbriciformis; assembly: GCF_033978685.3. Lineage (NCBI taxonomy): Eukaryota > Metazoa > Chordata > Actinopteri > Syngnathiformes > Syngnathidae > Nerophis > Nerophis lumbriciformis. Next base: position 33,360,848 of record NC_084553.2, on the reverse strand, counting down.
AAAACAATGACAATTTTTTTTGTTTTTGATTTTTTTTAATCTGTTAAAAATTGTTACAAAGAATCGCGATTACCGTATTTTTCGGACTATAAGTTGCAGTTTTTTTCATCGTTTGGCCGGGCTCCAGTACAACTTATATATGTTTTTTTCCTTTTTTATTATGCATTTTCGACAGGTGCAACATATACTCCGGTGCGATTTATACTCCGAAAAATACGGTAATCTGAAAATGTAAAAAAAACAAAAGAAATTGAAGAAAATGCTTTTGAAAAACAAAATATGAAAAAAAAATCTGCGATGTGTTGAAGCCGCAATATTTGAAGCCAATATGACGAGGGACGACTTTACCTGGTTTTAGGCTACACAGGTTTTTTTTTAATACTTTTTAACTTAATGGTATTATTTTTTCAAATTTAAGGGAAACTGCACTTTTTGGAATTTTGCCTATAATTCATAAGCCTTATGAGAAATAACAACACAATATTTTTAAATGCATTCTAACTCGTAAATTAACTTTAATAAAAGTCTGCTTACAATGGGAGCCATGATGTCATTGCGTTTATTGTGTTTATTCTGACCATAAATACCCAATAAATAACCATCCAAAAAGTGTCAACAATCCATCCATCCATTTTCTACCGCTTATTCCCTTCGGGGTCGCGGGGGGCGCTGGAGCCTATCTCAGCTACAATTGGGCGGAAGGCAATACTTCATTTAAATTTTGTGACCTGAATGTTAACCAAGTATTAGCAATATTGTTATTATAAGAGCTAACCTTAAGGACCTACATTTAGCGGCGCATTGATCAAAAAGAGGTAACTTCCTTATGCTGCTATATTGACATCATGAGCTGCTTTATCGCCTCTGAGTTTGTGAAAGTTTATTCTAGATTATAAATCATGTCTCTCACCTGGATAGGAAAACGATGTTGGTACACTTTGACAGCCAATATAAATTGTGAGATGGCGAAAAAGACATGCGAAAGACGCTAGTTTGCACGCACCCTTTTTTTTTAAACCCTTCGCGAGGATTATGACTAATTCTTTATTTATACGAGAATATATGAACATCGTAACAGTCGGCATCCCAGTGAGAGCAGACATTTCTAACAGCAAGTTGTGTTTTTTTATGTTTGTTGGCTCTAATGAAGTCTGTTTGAGTAGTAATCAGTGATGTTGTTGAAGGAAAAAGTGAACGTTGTGATGCGTCTATCAAAATGATCGCCACGGTATGCTTAAAATGAACAAAATATGTAAATATCACACGTTGAATGTGCCTATTACTACATTACATTCAGTATACTGTATACTTACAGTGTGTCTATAAAACTTTGTGGATGTGTTTGATGTTTTTTTAAGCACTTTATAGGTGGAATATAGCGGCTCCCATTGACTCCATTGTAAGCTGACTTTTGCTCGCATTTGTTCACAGGTTAGAATGCATAAAAAACATAAAAACATATGTGTGCTTGTAGAGCACACATATGTCGGAAAAAAAACAGAAATTAAGAAGCAAAGATTTGTTTCATTAAGTCACTCGTGCTCTGGGAACCCAGTAAAACAGGAAACAGGTGTCTCTGAGCAATGGGAGGGACACGCCAAAAGCCAATCACGTTACAGTATCAACTACCAAGGTTGGATGTGCCGTCTTTCTGTCTCGCTGTGGATTCACTGCATTAAGTGAGAAGAGAAACTGTGATATTTTGATATATCAACTCAATAACAGGAACTTGTATTTAGTTTTGTTGGTTGTAATGCAGACAGTGTGGCAACATCCTGACACTTCCAATGTGTCAGTTCAATAAGTAACTTCCCAAACCACTGTGTAGTGTTTAATCGTTTATACAGTACTGCCATCTAGTGTCTCAAAACTGCAACTATCTTCAATTCCACCGCAATTATTTTATTACCAAGCTCATCCTACCTGGCTACCAGACACCTTCTCCACTGATAAATAGCACCCTTGGTAATCTGGAAATTGGGTTACTGTATTTATCAACAGGCTTAAATAAGTCATAAAAAAGTATCAATAATTATCGATCAATATAAAAACGTTTATCGTGATATAGTTTTCAGCCATATTGTCCAGCCCTATGTGCCTGTTTTACATAAGTATTGTGAATGATAGGCAAAATAAAACAAAAAAGTGCAGTTCCCCTTCAAGTGATGAATGGCAAAAGTGAAATTTCAATGGTACGTGTATCTATAAAAAGAAAGAATAAGACATTACAAAAATCCTTGAGGCTACAAAGTGTTATTTTTTCAACTAATCAAACAAATTAAACGATAGATTACTCAATTACTAATATAATCCATAGTTGCAGCCCTACAATGTATTAGTGAACCATTCCTGCAATTTACAGTGGTGTCAAACTGCACTGCATCTTCCATCCGTCCATTTTCTACCGCAGGGTACACCTTGGACAAGTCGCAACCTCATTTTTTAGAGGTAAATCTAATATTTTGCCTCTCTTATGTTGTTAAATAAGGTGAATAGGTTCTACACCAAACTGGATTGGGTCTAATGTAGTGCAGGTATTTCCAAGATTAAAAGTGGTCACTCTATAAAGGACCAGGTGCAGAATGTATTCTCTTAAGTGGGATAATTTTGACTCTACATCATAAAGTATGACTGTGGGCTTGAAGTGTGTGTGTGTACGTGTGTTTTGAAGGGCCCTGCTTGCTTCGGGCCTTTACTAGACCGCATGCTCTCCCTCCCCCCGTACTGTCTGTCAGCCTCGCAACATCAGAGAAGTGCAGCAGCCATCAGACACTGCACTGTAATGGGTTTAATGAGGGGATGAGCTGTGCATGTCACCCACATACACGAGCAGCGCGGAGTTGTAATACACAACACCGTCTTTGACAGCTGCTGTGTGGCGATTGAGGCTCGCTGACAGACACTGCTGCTTTCTTCAGAGGTGGAAGACACATGATGTTTCTTCTTTAAGGAGACAGAGGCACAAAGGTTAATGAAAGTCTGTGCCGTGCTGTACCAAGACTGACAATTTTTTTCCTTTTGCATTTCCTTGTCTCCCAGGATGGATGACCCATTCTGCCTCTCTGCTTTGAGGTCACCTTTCTATCAACTTCCAGCAGGGGGAGCTTTACCCCCTATGCATCCATCTGCAGTCCATATGCATCTGTCAGGCGTGCGCTATCCCGGAGACTTCACGCACCCTTCTCTTTCAGCACTGCAGTCCGAGAGGTAAAGTCATCTCGATTTAGCCATGCAAATACTTAATGAGCCTGTGTATTAAATGTGACTTTATTTATTTCCCTGTCTTACTTGTCTGTCCAGGCTTCAGCTGGAGGATGAGCTGCGGCAGAGAGAGAGGGAGCGGGAACGCGAGCGGGAAAAGGAGCGGGAGCGGGAGGCGGAAAGAGAGAAAGAACGGGAGCGAGAGAGGGAGCGGGAGCTTGAGAGAGAGCGAGAACGGGAGCGGGAAAGGGAGAGGGAGCGGGAGCGTGAAAGAGAGCGAGAAAGAGAGCGGGAGAAGGAGAGAGAAAGAGAAAAAGAACTTGAGAGGCAGAAGGAGAGAGCGCTAAGAGAGAAAGAGCTGCAAGCGTCCAAGGCTTTGGAGAGCCACTACCTGGTTGACCTCCATGGCATGAGGGGGCAGGAAGACAGAGCCAAGCCAGAGAGACTCACCCCTAATCGGGCTGGTATGTTTCAGTGGCTTCATCATTCCTTTCGTAAACACTCACTGTACCCACACTGATCTTTCTGCCCCTTCACAGATAAAACCAAAGAGCCCCTGCTTCCAGCACCCAAACCAGTCCCACCAGGACTCCACCCTGCAATGGGACAATCACATCACACGGTTCCCAGTCTGATCTCAGGGCACGGCCTCTTCATGGGGCCCAGTGCTGTGGGAACCGGTCTCCCGACCACCTTAATCACTCCCAGGAACAACGAGGAGGAGAGGTGGTTGGCAAGGCAACGCAAGCTGCGGCAAGAAAAAGCGGATCGTCAGTACCAGGTGTCTGAATTCCGCCAGCAGGTTCTGGAGCAGCACCTGGACTTGGGACGACCCGCTGACGCACCAGAACACAGGTCAGACTTGTACTTGCAAAGCTGCATTTGAACATGTGTATGTGTAGCAATTTGAATGCTGACGTACACATGAGCTGATATTTGATATCCATTGATATATTTTAGTAACGTTTTTAACACATGGCAGCAACATAAGTCACCATTAGTTTGATGCCTGACAAATTGCAAGTGTGTCAAGTTTTCTCAGTCAGATGTTTTGGATGTTGCAAACATTATAATACTGTAAATATCAAACAGATGTGTCCAAATGGAGTGATTTTTAAAATGACAGTTGTACCTCAATTTACAAGTAACTTGTGATACAAGCTGTCTCTCAGCTTTAATTTGCCAGCGTAATTTGAGTTACGAGCCCACTCTGGCGCCAGTTGAAGTAATATTTGTCAAAGGGTTGTGCCAATTGAGCAGTTAAGACTTAATATATTGTGACACGTTGCTGTTCCTGCTTTGTCTACACAAGAAACATAAGTTTTGTTGAGACAGTTGATGTGCATGTTTGAGTGCTGCCCAGAGGTTGACACAATCCTGCCATCCAACTGATTTGAAACTGTAATAGTACCTGTTTTTGTGTGTTTTCATTTGAATTTTATATGTCGACTTCATCGGAGGTAACACACCATTAAAAACATGCCCTAGGGGTTAACAGCCTCCCGGTGAGTCAGCCCTGCCACGGTCAGCATCAGTGCGCATCACAAACACGTTCAAACAGCAAACCTTTTTTCATAAAAATATTTAGAAGCTGCAGATGCTATGTTTTACATATTTAATTTCAAACAAACTGGACAGTCAAGCATGACCATTTGTACACAGTTGTCAACTCTGACCTCTCCGGTCCCACACTCAAATATGTTACTGTGGAACATAAACAAAGATTTTTTTTAGTTCCTATTGTTCCTGTGGGAGGCACCTACACAAGTTTAGTCCCCAAGGTAAATGCTACAATATTGTTACATCACTTCGTAAAACTACTGTAGTTGTTTGTTATTGTTATTGTTTTTCAAACTATATTTCTTATCTAAAAATTAGTTTTTCTTTGAAAAAGGCAAGGTACATGTTGGAAAAAGTATAGATTAAATTAATTTAAATACATTTCAATGGGTGGGACTGGTTTTAGAAACGAGTATTTTAGAGTTACGAGCCCTCTTGTGGAAGTCAAATTGCTCGTAGGTTGAGATGCCACTGTAATTATTTCATGAATTAATGAAGGGAGTATCCCTGGCCCGCACTAGAATGATGAGGGACAGTTGTGGTAGTGTTTAGAAGTTTAGAAGGATCCAAAGCTGGCAAACTTTAAAGGTTTGTTTTGAGACAGGACTACAACAATGATCAAGTCTGTTGAAGCATGACGTCGATTCTATTTCTGTCCAAGGCAGCTTCTGTCTTACTTGGAAACAGGACTCACAGCTATGTTTAGGCAAAGGTGCAGAGTGCAAAGTGGGGTCCTGATGACTGCTGTTTCATGGGGAGGAAGTTTTTAGACAGGCAGCGGGGTGGGACAGCTGAGTTCCACAAAGGCAAATTCTTGACTAATCCTCTCAACCTTGCACAGCATAAGCCTCCTACTTCCTCTCCTTTGTTCCGGTGTGTGTGTGTTAGTGATGCTGTGAGTGACTAAGACGTGAGGGTTTGCTTAAAGCTGAACTAGAAAGACAGGAGGGATGCACGGACGTCCATTTTTAGTAAAAACATTAATATAATGACCGAATCACACCATCGGCTACAGATTGCACATACTGCACACATTTACTCTCATGTTCAGAAATATAAACATATTTAGTAGGCTTGGATGATGTGATGTTGTTCTTTCCAGACAGATTTTATGATCTAGTGTGTGTCTATCTGTCTTTCTCTCTTTCTCAGTTTTGTCCTTAAGCCTTCATATTCTTTTTAAACATATGTGTTTTTCAAACAAGAAAAATGTAAATTTAATACTGTATATCAAATACAAAAATGCCAAGCAGCACACTACAAACTGCATAAATGGTTGGAATTTAAATTATATAAATAGTTTACATTTACAATAATCCCTTGTTAATTGGTTCCGGACATGACTGTGATAAATGAATTTCCGCAAAGTTGGAATCATTCATTATAAATGGAATATATTCCCATACCGAGAGAAGGATAAAAACTATCAACTACCTTTTAAATAAATTTTTCAACATAATGAGTGCCCGTTAGATATATGAAAATGTCACCATTTAGTCAGCTCTACACTCTTGATCCAATATAGTAATGCTGCCTGAGGTTGAGCCTATCAGTAGCCACAATACTGAACGGCACGCTCTGATTGGCCAATAGTGCAGTTGTATTGATATTTTTAGCTCATTTAGCAATTGTTATACTTGAAAATGCTTCATTTAGGAGAAACAATGTGGAATATGCTTTAAAAAAACTGAATAAAATCTGGGATGTAGTGACGCCGCAATATTTGAAGCGCGATGTGGCGAGGGATGACTGTACGTACAATTTAATTATCAGACTGATTAAATGTCAGGTTTTTTTAACTTTTCTTTTAAAAGCTAAACTAAATTACGAAAAATATTTACTCCTATTAATAGCTTTCAGCCCCCAAATATCAACTCCTTGACTACTTAAGAGATGTGTGTGTATGTGTGCGTGTGCGTGTGTGTGTGGAGGACATTGGGTACCTTGGTCACATCCTCTTTCTGCAGTGGGCTATTGAGGTTGATAACAATGCTTTGCACACACAGGAACACATAAAAAATAGTGTTGCATGTTTGCATTGCAGCCATTCTTGGAAAATTAAAGTATTTGTCATTTTAGTGATTGCCAAACTGATAAGCATGTTGGATTGTGCGTTCACAGACCAAATAACCATGAACCAGGAAGCAGAGAACTCCACTCCCACTTAGGTGCCCCTCCGCCCCTTATCTCCCCCAAACCCTCCCAGCCAATGCGGGAACACCACCCTCCACATACCACAACTTTGTGGAACCCTGCGTCTCTTATAGAAACGCCTTCCGAGTCCAGACGGAACCACGATCCCTCAGGAATGGGACACTATGAGCTCAGCCGGCTGCCCCCCAGCCACTCCAAGTTCGACGATGTAGCCAGGAGGAGAGACGGCGGAGGAATGGAAAAGTATCTCCAACTGAGGGGACCTCCGGGTCTGCCGGAGCCAAGCACATTCCTTGCTGATCTGGAGAAGTCCACTCACTCTTTCTTCAGCCAGCAGAGGGGGTCCATGTCCCTCACCAGCCAGTACGAGCTGGAGGGAGCCGTCAAAAGCAACGCCGGACAGAAGATTTTCCACGGGCACGGTCGACATGCACAAGGGGTTGGGATGGTCTCTGGTTCAGGCCTGGGACAGGTAGCCACACTGGGAATGATGCCAGACACAATGCTGATCTATGACGAGATTCTTCAGCAACACAGAAGGCCCGTCAGCAAACTGGACTTGGAAGAGAAGCGGAAGAGGGAAGCCAAGGAGAAAGGTTTGTGTCACATTACACAAGTGTCAGCTCAGCTGTTGGCGCTTTTCTATTGGCAAACACAGACAATTATTGTTTCATTTCGGGGTGTCGAATATCTATCTGATATCAGCAAAAAAAACGAAAAAACAAGTATCTCTGACACAAGCAGCATTTTATTTATGTAACTGTAACATCTAAAAGTCCTCCAATAAGCACACAAGGTTGGTCTTTGCCTGTATTTTAGTAAAGTCATTTAAAAAAGCTTAACACGGTAGGCTATAAGTTTGTAGGATCTAGCAGCTACACAACAGCTAAGCACACACTAGCACCTGAGCTAGACATATGTAAAAAGTATGCTTAATTGAACAATATTGTCTGGTCAATACAAACAATTATCAAACAATCATATTTGCGGATTACTTACAGATAAAGTCTCCCAAGGCTGAAGCGTATTTGAAAGTAATCATTAACAAACGTGTCCGTATCATTCAATTCAACAAATGCCTGATTAAAATAAAGAGCCCGAACATACAGTAAGGCTCCACTTTTTAAAATGCGCTAGCTCACTGCTAAATTACATTGGCATCAGTGATTTTACATGCCAATTTCAACGCCTCCAAATTTGGTAATAAAAACCACAACTAAGATGCAGATTACAATGCACTTTACATTACAATCATACAGCTGGTGTGTAATAAGTATATTACTTACACTTTAAACACTTTGTAGGGCACGATGTAAGACTAGAAAAGACTACATTTTGGCTAGGCTAAACACCGTAGCCTATACACTACTGCCATCTTGTCTTGGAATTACAACTGTATGCAAAGTCTACTTTATTTATAATACACTACTGTACTCGCGAATGAGACTCAGAAGTGTAAGAAAATAAGATATAATAATAATAAACACACGCAAACATACCAAAAGTTGGTACTGTTGAGTATCTGTATGGATTCCCAGGTAGTGTTAATTGGTACTGCATCAATTAAAATGTGAACTGTACCCATCCCTAAATTTGATCTTTACTAGCAGGACAGTTCAGTTCACTTCATCATGGTACAACTTTCGAATGGAAAACCATAATATGGTTTGCATTTCCACAGTTTTTTGAATGAAAGTGGAAATGCAAGTTGTTGTTGGTGTGGTGTCGAGTGTTGACCTCTGTGTGTTCCGCAGGTTACTACTATGAGCTGGATGACTCATATGATGAAAGTGATGAGGAGGAAGTGAGGGCACATCTCAGAAGGGTTGCAGAGCAGCCACCACTTAAACTTGATGACGCCACAGAGGTAAAACACACACACACTGTGTGCACAAACAAGCTCCAACAGATTGGGAGTCAGGTTGATTTACTTTTCTCTTTTTGAGCAGAAATTGGACTTCTTGGGAATGTTCAGCCTGACCACTGTGGGCCAGAGGGACGAGCTGGTGCAACAGAAGAGAAGAAAGCGACGGAGGATGCTCAGGGAGCGGAGCCCCTCACCAGCTGCCTCGCAGTCTAAACGCACTCCTCCACCTGCTCCTCCCCCGCAACTCAGCACGCCCTTCACCCCCGAGGAGATGGACCGGGCGCCAGAGCTGGAGGAAAAGAAGCGTTTCCTTACCATGTTCAGACTTTCCCATGTCACCCTTCAGCAGAGAAGAGGTGAGAGACTTGTTTTTTTTAGAATTTATTTTTCTTTGCATGTTCGAGTAGTGAACAACTTCAACTTCATGGCGCCTTATACACTAGTGACTCACGTCAGTGTTGCAAGCCTCTCATTACAGCAGAGCACAGCAAAACCATCTCGTGCTCATTAGCTCTTCGAACATTGTAGTCGTCCTCAGCAGGCTCCACAGCTCGCTGACGCTTCCCTTCAGTCGAAAGCAATCTGTTCACATGCACCCGCCTCTCATTAACACCTTGACTCCAGCCACCTCCATCTCACCCTCAATTTCCTGTGTCTTTAACGGCGTACTTCAATTGTATGCAATTTGAAAGGACGACTCTTTTTGTACGTTGCAACTGGCCAGTGTCAGTATTAGACATTCAATGATGACAACACAGACTGCCACATTAAGCTGCTGAAAATCAATCATCATTTTGATGGTTTTTTCCTCCTTTCCACCATCTTGTAGATAATGAAAGGGTAGTGGAGCTCCTCCAAGCTATTAAAGAGAAGAGCGTAACCTTGGATACCATCAGACATGCCCCTCAGCCGCCGTGTAAGAGCCCTGCTGCACAGCTCCTTGGTGAGACACACTTCCTCATCCCTGAAGTGTCACATTTGCAAGTTTATTCACGCCATAATCATTTCCGTCCTCAGCACCAATTAGATCATGTAAACACGACATACACAGATATTTTCAAAAGTAGAATTTCTCACAAAAGCATGTCCACTGCGATCCCAAAATGTTCGTAAATACAGAAGTACTTTAACTCCTTCTGTAATGGAAACACTTCTCGAATCAACGTCTCCAATTGGAATAATTAAAATCATCATCATTTTGTACATGTAACATGCCTTTAAAAACATAAACAACTTTTGGATAATAAATATTGTACAAAAACATAGAATAAAATATACTATTAACAACTACAATGTTTTAACAACTACAATGTTTTATGAAGTAACATAATAATGTACAGTGTTTACCTTGGAGAGTGGACTTCTACGATGTCTCCTTCCAGCTGCTTCTATGTCAAACACACCATCTTCAGCTTCTCCATATTTGAAATATTATTTTAACATCCTTGGCTGGGGTTTAGAATCATTGTGCTTAAATATGGTGCGGACTAGCAGAGCTTCGCTCGAATTGCTTCCTCAAGTTAGCGAGACACCCTGTCAGCCTTTTAACTATTTATTTCTTTAATTTAGTGAATATCATCTCCGTCTCAGCACTCAAATTCTTCCTTACCATGGATGGAAATCAAAGTTATGTCCATCTCTAGCTATAAACTAATGCTCGCGAGTAAGACCTGATGTTTAGTCTGATATTACGGGTTTAACTGTGATATTTACTACGCCAACTAATGGCGGGGATGCTTGTAACTCAAATTGTTGCTTGCAACTTAAAGCGTAACAATTAGCCGAAAGACAGCTTTTATCTCAAAACACTCTTTAAGTTGAGGTATATTAATTCATTTGTAAAACTGCTTGTCCTCTCATTTGGGTCAAGAGTGAGCTGAAGCCTATCCCAGCTTTGTTTTGGGTGAGAAGCTGGTCAATCACAGGAAACATGTAGGCAAACATACATTTACAATCACAACTATAGACGATTCACCTAACATGCATGTTATTGGAATGCGTGAGGGAGGCGGAGTACCTGGAGAAAACCCACAGAGATGTGCAAACGTAGATTTCATCTTGGATCTCCTGACTGTGAGGCCTGCATGCTAACAACAAAGTCACCGTGCAGCCTGTTAACTTAATATTTCAATGTTAAATGCGTTTTTTTTGTTATTTTAGGACAAATAAGGGTGTGTTTAGGAGTGTTTCAGAGTCTCTTATAATGGTTAATTACCTCAGTGAGTTGGACAATGAGAACGACCTTCAAGACAACACCTTAAGTTTCAGTTGCATGGAGGAACGACTGTTGAAAGATGTTTTAATGATGAGCAATTCACACTTAATTAGAAAATTGCGACAACCAACACTGGTCATAAATAGATTTTTGGCACATAACCAACAAAACACAGTCAACACGGTTGTTCGGTGCCAACCAATGCAACAGGTGGGTCTATAAACCCAGAGGCATGTTATACCATAATTTCCACAAAAAGGCACAACAACGACAACAGGGTTATGGAGAAAAATATATTAAAGTTATTTATCAGAACTAGGGTTGCACGGTATAAACGATATAAATTTGGCCGACAATAGAGCTTTCAATACTGTAATTCTATTGTGTCAATGCATGTTGATGACACATTCTCGCTGTGTACCGCAAATTTGACAGCAACAAGCAAACAAAGGTGTCCTCAATGAAATGTACTGTAGCGCGCTAGCAGCTAATGACCCTCTACAGTGCAGCTTCTAAATCACTAATCCAAATAAACTATATTTCTCACAAGTATCACTATCACTAGAGGACTAAAGGACAAGGAAGAGCTAAACATTATAAACTTCGCATCGGAGGATGCAAAAAAGCATAGCTAACCGCTCAGCAAGAGCTTTTGAATGTTTAAAAATGGTGACAAATCAATACAAATATCAACGTTAACAATACAAAGCATATTATCAAAATATTGTTGATGCTACAGGGATTAGATCGATATTTTTTTATCATCACCGTATTGTTTTTATTGTTTACAAACATAGGAAATAAGAGCCATTAGCAGTTGTTTCTTTTGTTGAGTTGTTTTGCACTGTGGACTTTATTATACATTTTGTATCTAAAAAAAGGAAAAAGGAAATAATTAAAATATAACTTGATATTGTTCTCATTTAATGATTCTGAAAGTTTTTAGTATGGACATTGGTATGACCAATAATGCCCGTGTAACTATTTGGTATCGGATCAATACCGTAATTTGTAGTATCGCCTAGAACTAATGTATGTTTGTGACATTGCGCTCTCATCACGCCGGCACGTCTCTCTCTCTCTCTCTGGCCAGGAGAGCGAGGACGCACCTGCACGCTGACAGCGGGAGCAAGCGCGCTGTCACAAAGACAATATCAGTGTTGTGACTTAGAGAAGATAACGTTTTGAGTGGCATGTCGTCAGATGCACGCTCACAAGAGAGACTCACCGGGCAATAGGCTGTCGTCATGGCGTCACGTGGAGTCAGTCAAAAGGAGGCTGCACGTTCAGATGACGCCATACAAATGCGTCTTGGCGCGCTTTGCGGAGGTCACATGACCAGTGGGCCAGACCAAGTGGTCTTAAGGTGGACTTGTTTATTCATGGAGATTTTCACCAATTTTTGCACTGTATATATTTTTTGCACACTGTGCAGTGGTGACCTAGAGTTGGTCCAATAAACATCCCCAACTCGAAATCTGCTACTGAGCCATCATTGGTTGCATGGTTATATAGTTTTGTTTTTAGCGAACTCGCAACAACGTTTAATCAATAAAAGAATGAGTCCTTATTACATTTTAACAGAAGTGTAACCACATTACAACAGAAATGACCCAAATATTAACAGTAAATCAGCAAGTAGATTAACAATAATTTTTTGAAAATAATACAACTGGAATTATGGTACAGAATATGTGAGCAGCTAAATTAGGAACCTTTTTAACCCATTTGGAAATAGTTATAATATAATTTATATACTGAACACTGTGACGTATATTATTGTCGCAAGAGGCTGCAATATATATTGCGATATAGATTCTAGGCCATATTGCCCATCCATACTTAAAACATTTACTGTAAATAACCAAACAACTTAACTTAAATGATTGAAGTTATTCTTATGTACATTAACCACCGTTTTTTCCCATTAATAATGTCCCTAAATGTGTACGTAATAAAAACAACAGAAGCTGACAAAACAGACAAGCAAATAAAAAAAAAAAGTGTTGTGTAACAAAGGCAAAGTTTCAGTGCACACCTACAAAAAAGTCTGTTGAAGGTACTTACAATTCCATGTCCTAAAATACGCTCACGTCATTGCAGATTCAGCATGTTCCCAACCCGCCTCTGAGTCAGAAGACCACAACGGTGTCAGCCCGCACAGCCCCACCTCACATTGCCCCTCGTCCCCTAATGGCCATCCAAAACCCCTCGGGGACACGCTAAGACCAAAGGATCCTCCCTCCCCAGCTGTCCATCCAGACAAGGCCCGGGGGCCCGGCGAAGGGCCAATCTCCAAGAGGAGTTCCAGCCTGCTGAACAGCTTGCGGCCTCCCATGCCTCTACAGGCTAAAGAGGGGCTGCACAGCGTGAACGGTCGCACCAAACCCTGGGACAGCTTCACCCCGGAAGAATTTGCCCATCAGTTCCACGAATCTGTGCTGCAGTCCACTCAGAAGGCGCTGCAGAAACACAAAGGTAAAGCAGCACAATCCAAGTAATGGCTTTGCTATAATTGGAATGGATATCTTTCGAGGAGACGTGATTATTACTCTAAGAGTCCCATCACCACTTTCATTTTAACCTTCAGCTGAGGGACATTATGACAAGTATCATTTTATTCTCTTTCATCCCCTGATAAAATAATGGCAATTATCGCCACTTCAAATTCATCAATGAAGCCCTTCGCTTCTTTTTGAAAAACTTTCTAATGTGTTTCCAGGCGGGGCCGCAGGGATGTCGGAGTCCTCGCCCCTGCAGGAGTCCTCAGTCCATTACAACATTCCCGAGCTCCAGAGCGCCCCCAGCAGGCCGCATTCCCACTCGCACTCGACAAGCACGCATCCGCACGCTCACCCTCAGCCCAATGGGCAGCACTTCTCCGCAGCGCCGCACCGCGACGCCTCAGGGACGAGGAAGGACCTGTCGGCCTCCGAGGAAGAGGAGGACCAAGAGGAAGAGGAGGAGGAGGTGCCAGCTTCCAAGTGGCAAGGGATTGAATCCATATTTGAAGCTTATCAGGAATATGTTGAAGGTAAAGAACAGAAATCTCATTGTTTTACTCTCTGACACTAAATAGGATAATGACCACACTAAGTGGAGATCTGCTTTATAATTAAAATCAATTTAATGTTGTCAGTCATATGAAAAAAGCCACAAAATAATTTCCTTTTGTCAAAGTCGCTTTCAAAAAAATCAACCTGAAAGAAACATGATGTGTTTTTTGTTGTTTAATATTTTTAGTACAACTAGTGAGTTGTAAAAACTAGAGCTGCAGCTATCGATCATTTTAGTAATCGAGTAATCAACTCGATTAATCAGACAAATCAATCGAGTTGTCGGACAAAACACTTTGTAGCCTCAATGTGTATTTTAGAGAAAATAATTTAAATAAACCAAGGTTCTTCTGCCTTCATTACCTTCTATGTATCTTCTTTAACCATATTTTAAATTCTATTCATCTTCTTTGACCTCCTATTTACCTTATTTTACTTTTCGTTTACCTTCCTTTTATTTACTTTTTTAAACCCTGTTTTACCTTCTATTCAAATTTTATTGACCTTTTATTTAACTTATTTTACTTTAAATTTACCTGTCTGCCTTTTATCTTATCTTACCTTCCATTTACCTTGTATTTACATCTTACCTTATTTTACCCTTTATTTAAATTGTCTTAACTTCTTCTACCTTCTCATTATCATCTGGTTTTACCTTGTATTTACCTTTTACTTTCTATTTAACATATTTTACACGGTCTGGATTTTATCCATTTGTGTTAGTTAAATTTATTAAAGGTGACCTATTACCAACATTTCCTATCTATTAGTACCTGTTTTTGTATATTTGGGATCTGCATAACTCCCGAACATTTGAAATGGAGGCATGGCAGAGATATTTATAAAACAATCTTGCCTTTCTTCTTACTTCCTCCAAACGAGTCGTTTGGAATTTGCTCTGGCCTGTGACACCAGCGGATATTTCCATATATGGTATAAATTTACCCCAAGAGCTTTGCGCAAGTCCGCCATTGTTGTTCGACGTTGAAGTCAATAAGCTCTTTCTTTTCCGCTATCCATTTGCTGTGGGGCAGACTGGCTCGTACATGCACATGCATCCTCCGCTGCTGCCATTTCTTATACAAAGTAGCGTATAGTTCTAACTTATACCTGTCAGTAGGCTCCCTATGGAAGCGCTTAAAAACTACAATATGGCTGACAGGGAGAAGACAGAGTGGAAATGGAGGCACATAAATAAGATAATGGCCTGTAAACAAAATCTATGCAAAATTTTTAACCAAAGAACCGAGCTTTTGTCTAATCGATTAATCTTTGCAACTCTAGTAGATACCAACATTTTGTTATTGTTTGGGTTAAAATTAGCTCTGAAACTAAAAGTTTTAAAAAAAACATTGTGTAGCTCTCTGCTACTTTCATTATGTAAAAGTAGCTCTCAGAACAAAAAATGCTGGAGACCACTGCTCTGATATTTAATTCCTGAAAAAATGTTTCTACATCTACTGTAATTATCAATGATTTAAACTTAATTTATATTTCATTTTAATACATTGAACTGACTAAAGAAGTTGTTGTTGCATGTGTTGGCCACTCGATGGCGCTAGAGATAGCTGCTGGTCAAAATCTATCTTAATGCTATTACTACTACAATAGTCAGGATTTGACTACACTGAATAAGACATCGGATAAACCATATCCTTCTTAATGTGACTACAGTGTAAGATACATTTTAATTTAATTTCTATATCCCTGAGACCTAAACCTTAGGTTTTTTTTTCCACTTTCTCATTTGGCCTTCCTGGATTTTCCCCCCTTAGAACAAAGTCTGGAGCGACAAGTGTTGCAGAGCCAATGTCGACGACTGGAAGCTCAAAACTACAACCTCAGTCTCACTGCTGAACAACTGTCTCACACCATGGGGGTAAGACGCGCGCACGCACACACACACGCACACACTCTGCTTACGCGAAAAAAGAAAACCTGCCAAATTACAATTTAAATACAATTGCAAACAGGAAGTAGAACTGACAAATGATAATTTTGGTGTATTTCAGAATCATACATTACTTTTACATATTTTATAGAAAAGTTATTACGATGAACCTCATGTACTGTACACAACTACACATGAGTTTAGTTTCTTATATTCAGACAAGCTTTAGGTATAAAAGATGGAATTATTTACCTTATGCACACATTGTTTTAATAACAGCAATTGTGTTTCACTGACTAACTAAGAATAAAAGCATTTTTTATAAAAATGATAATTTTATGTCATGTATTATAATGTTACATTTATATAAAAGTGGAGGAAATGAGTTTTCAATTTTAGTGTTTGTCAAGTATTTTAGTATTGAGGATAAAACCTTTGTTACACGTAACAAATTACTTGGCTGGCATTAAGGACGAGGCGGCTCAGTTGGTAGAGCGGCTGTGCCAGCAACTTGAGGGTCTCAGGTTCGATACCCGCTTATGCCATCTTAGGCATTGCCATTGTGTCCTTGGGCAAGCCACCCATTCTGGCTTCATTGTAGATTAAAAGATGTAGATAATGGGTTTCACCATGTAAAACACTTTGATTCTCTCGAGTAAAAGTATGTATGAATATCATTTACTTCACTGAATTGCAATTAAATTAACTCCACTTCCTGTAATTCAACATCATGTGATGTGGAGCCGCTGTAATTCAAAATACAATTCTTCAATTGAATTTAAGTTCTAAGATCAGGCATCAGACCGGAATTATTCTGCAAATGTTTTCATGCTCATATTTTTGTTTAATATAGCTAGTTGACAAAATATTAGCTTTTTTTGTGATGATCAGGTGTTTTAGCAATCATGTTCAATATATTTTAGTGAGAATTCATTGTATTAAAATATTGTTTATAATAAAATAATGTCACGTGATTAAAGACAGGAAATAGAACACAAATAGCGTATTTTTCGCACTATACACCACACCAGTAAATAAGCCAAACCCACAACATTTTAGGAGAAAAAAATACAATTCCGTATACTAGCCGCATTGGACTATACGTCACAAATATCTACATTGTGAAATGAGTTTTTACACAGAAATATTTAAAAAAAAAGGTTTATCTGCATACCTAAATTGTTTCCAAATGGTGCCTGTAACACAGCAGTAAAACGGTTGATCAAACAAAACAAAACAGAAGTCATCGTCATAAAACCACTAGCTGCGGAATTTAACTCTGATGTCTTGGTAAATTTACTGAGGAATTTGTGAAACCGAAACAATACAAAAAGAATGCCATTGCAAGTTATTAATACTAACACAGACTCTTGTAAATGTGTTAGCATATTTGCTAATGCTCACGACGCTAGCTTGATTATATTACAATAACACATACAAATATGCATGAAAACGCTACTGTTGAAAATGTGACAGTTTAGTAAGTATGATTTTTTTTAGGTATATTGTAAAACTTACAAACATTGCTTGGAGTGATGAATGAAGACACCATATGAGTAGAAACGCTATGGACGACTAGTAGGCAGAATGACACTTGTACTTGCAGTTCAAGGCACTGAACAGAAGGAAATACTGAAGACGTTCAACCTGGAGCACCTGTAATGAGCAAACTCGTCTAAAAGATGGCGCCATAGCAGAAATTATAACACCTTTTCAGTGTATCTGTCCTGTTTAATGAAAACTATTTGTTGGATAAAAAATATAATGGCCGTTGGCGAAGTAAAAACCATAAAGTACCCGCACCCCTTTATAAGCCATACATATACACTATATACACACACACACACACACACATATATATATGTATATATATATATATATATATATATATATATACAAACCCCGTTTCCATATGAGTTGGGAAATTGTGTTAGATGTAATACAATACAATGATTTGCAAATCAGTTTCAACCCATATTCAGTTGAATATGCTACAAAGACAACATATTTGATGTTCAAACTGATAAACTTTTTTTTTTTTGCAAATAATCATTAACTTTGGAATTTGATGCCAGCAACACGTGACAAAGAAGTTGGGAAAGGTGGCAATAAATACTGATAAAGTTGAGGAATGCTCATTAAACACTTATTTGGAACATCCCACAGGTGAACAGGCAAATTGGGAACAGGTGGGTGCCATGATTGGGTATAAAAGTAGATTCCATGAAATGCTCAGTCATTCACGCGAGGGTCACCACTTTGTCAACAAATGCGTGAGCAAATTGTTGAACAGTTTAAGAAAAACCTTTCTCAACCAGCTATTGCAAGGAATTTGGGGATTTCACCATCTACAGTCCGTAATATCATCAAAGGGTTCAGAGAATCTGGAGAAATCACTGCACGTAAGCAGCTAAGCCCGTGACCTTCGATCCCTCAGGCTGTACTGCATCAACAAGCGACCTCAGTGTGTAAAGGATATCACCACATGGGCTCAGGAACACTTGAGAAACCCACCGTCAGTAACTACAGTTGGTTGCTACATCTGTAAGTGCAAGTTAAAACTCTCCTATGCGAGGCGAAAACCATTTATCAACAACACCCAGAAACGCCGTCAGCTCCGCTGGGCCTGAGCTCATCTAAGATGGACTGATACAAAGTGGAAAAGTGTTCTGTGGTCTGACGAGTCCACATTTCAAATTGTTTTTGGAAACTGTGGACGTCGTGTCCTGTGGACCAAAGAGGAAAAGAACCATCCGGATTGTTATAGGCGCAAAGTTGAAAAGCCAGCATCTGTGATGGTATGGGGGTGTATTAGTGCCCAAGACATGGGTAACTTACACATCTGTGAAGGCGCCATTAATGCTGAAAGGTACATACAGGTTTTGGAGCAACATATGTTGCCATCCAAGCAACGTTACCATGGACGCCCCTGCTTATTTCAACAAGACAATGCCAAGCCACGTGTTACATCAACGTGGCTTCATAGTAAAAAGTGCGGGTACTAGACTGGCCTGCCTGTAGTCCAGACCTGTCTCCCATTGAAAATGTGTGGCGCATTATGAAGCCTAAAATAGCACAACGGAGACCCCCGGACTGTTGAACAACTTAAGCTGTACATCAAGCAAGAATAGGAAATAATTCCACCTGAGAAGCTTAAAAAATGTGTCTTCTCAGTTCCCAAACGTTTACTGAGTGTTGTTAAAAGGAAAAGCCATGTAACACAGTGGTGAACATGCCATTTCCCAACTACTTTGGCACGTGCTGCAGCCATGAAATTCTAAGTTAATTATTATTTGCAAAAAAAAGTTTATAAGTTTGGACATCAAATATGTTGTCTTTGTAGCATATTCAACTGAATATGGGTTGAAAATGATTTGCAAATCATTGTATTCCGTTTATATTTACATCTAACACAATTTCCCAACTCATATGGAAACGGGGTTTGTATATATATAAATATAAATGCATGTTCTACATATAACAGGGAATATACTTTAGTTCACATAAGACTAGGGAATTTGAAACAATATTGACAATTTACAGACCTTTACATCAATATTTACTGTAGGTATATATACAGTGTGTTCAAAAGATTTTGTGAGAATAAATTAAATTTAACAGTTCAAACTGTTGCCCAAAGTGTAGGCACTTTACCAAAGAATATACAAATCTAGGTATATTCAACTGATATTGTTATACCTGATTAATTATGATTTGGGTACAAATACACTTCCTGCTGTAATTCCGACCGATGCAAACAATTACAGTCCTTGCATAGAACAAAAATAATTGGGAATTTATTGATACGTTTCAATTATTTCATTGATAGAAAACAAGCAACTCAAACATTCCGAATAATTTCATAAAATAAAATAAAAACCTCTCTCCAACACAACATACACTTATATAAATGAGGCTAATATAACTTGGCCAATAAAGATTCTGCATTGTAGTTAGCAACAACAAAAACAAGTTGAGTCACACCTCTTGTTGATTGACCAAAATAAGCTAAATACAATTACCGCATTTTCCGGACTGTAAGCCGCTCCAATTAAATTTTAGAAGAAAAAAAATATTTATCATACCTTATATTAGCCATACCGGACTACAAGCCACAGATATATACCAATATGTTGTGAAATTAAATATTTACATAGACAGATTTTCTAAATATAAATGTAAACCTCGTTTCCAAACAGTGCCTGTAACACTGCAGGAAAACAGCTGATCAAACAACACAGAAAAAGTCATTGATGTTTTTATTCATACTTTGAGATGCATAAAATGTTCTCATTTAATATGGTTCAAGATGTTTGTCAATTCTTCTTCCTTGTACTTCGTAAACACTTTGTGTTTGAGCAAGGCAGGGGAGGGTTTGAGTAGCCATGCGGCAGCACAGGTCTCAACAGAGAATCCAACAACAAAAACAAAGATGATAAGTCTTTGTTATTATCGCCTCATTTCAGTTGATTTTTCACTATCGGAATTATCAATGTGACATAATTGCCATTGTTGTCAATAATTATTGTGCATCCCTAGACTAGGCAAGACAATTGTATTTATTGAGCACAACTTGTACACTAGGCAATTCAAAGTGCTTTACAGAAAATTAAAAGAAGGAAAAACAATTCAAATTAAAATCAGAAAATACGATCATCATAACAATCGTCATAAAAACATCCATCCATTTTCTACCGCTTGTCCCTCTTGATCATAATTAATTAATATAAATGTAAATACTGTAGATAAAATAAAATAAAATTGTCATATGCACAATTAAATAAAAGTGTTTTCAGGCTGGATTTGAACATTGCCGACGTTGAGGCCCGTCTTACATCTTCAGGAAGACTATTCCCGATTTTAGAAGCATAAAAATGAAACGCAGCCTCACCAGGTTTGGTCCTGACTGTGGGCAGCAGCAGGAGACACTTGAGATGGTTGATATGGCTTTAACATGTCACAGATGTACTTTGGCACATGAAGACTTGTACACAAGGAGAACTGTTTTAAAGTCTATTTTCTGAGCAACAGGAAGCCAGTGCAGTGACCTAAGCAGCAGCTTAGACTAATATGGTCGTATTTCCTGGTTCTAGTCAGGACTCGAGCAGTCTTTACAGCTCGTTTAGAGAGCCCAGTGAGAAGGCCATTACAGTAGTCTAACCTGCTGGACACAAAGGCATGGATTAGTCTTTCTGAGTCTGATTAAGATAATATTCCTCTGATTTTGCCAATGTTTTTCAGGTGGTGAAAAGCTGATGATGTTATTGAATAATGTGGCTGTGAAAGTACCGCTAGATTTCTAACCTGAATATTAGGTTTCAGTGAGAGGGTCTCAAGGTGACTAATAATAGTTTATCTTTGCTTCTGTGGGCCAAAGATAATGATTTCAGTTTTAAACAAGACCTTATGGAATAGAACATGTATGGATGGACATAACTGAAGCTAATTTAGTGGGCTTTTCTTTGTTTTTGTCAAGCTGCTGCTGCACCTCTCCTGAAGTCTTTAGCTTTCCTCACACTTTAAAAAAGACAATTTTAGATTATATAAAAACAAGCGTGTCCAAAGTTATTCCACAGAGAGCCAAATACTGAAAAATTAAAGAATGCGAGGAACTACTTTGATACATTTTGTACATTGAAGATGCTTAAACAATTCAATGTACAGTACATCAGTATATATGACAAGCTAGGTAAAACAAACAATCAACATAAAAAACACAAGATACACTTACAATTAGTGCACCAACCCAAAAAACCTCCCTCCCCCATTTACACTCATTCACACAAAAGGGTTGTTTCTTTCTGTTATTAATATTCTGGTTCCTACATTATATATCAATATATATCAATACAGTCTGCAAGGGATACAGTCTGTAAGCACACATGATTGTGCGTGCTGCTGGTCCACTAATAGTACTAACCTTTAACAATTAATTTTACTCATTTTCATTCATTACTATTTTCTATGTAACTGTTTTTGTATTGTTTTACTTTCTTTTTATTCAAGAAAATGTTTTTAATTTATTTATCTTATTTTATTTTATTAATTTTTTTAAAAAGTACCTTATCTTCACCATACCTGGTTGTCCAAATTAGGCATAATAATGTGTTAATTCCACGACTGTATATATATCGGTTGATATCGGTATCGGTAATTAAAGAGTTGGACAATATCGGAATATCTGATATCGGCAAAAAGCCATTAACGGACATCCCTAATTACATCGATTTAAAGTATTCCTAAGATCTCCACACAGCATTCATACACTCTTATAGACACTTTCTAGGCCCGTAAACGGGAACTGCACTTTTTTTTTGTGCCTATCATTCACAAATTCTTTCGTGTGACAAGCACACGTTATTTTAAATGCATTCTTAAGTGTAAATAAACGCTAGCAAAAGTCTTCTAACAAGGGAGGTAATGGGATACACTATTTTGCCTATAAAGTGCTATAAAAACACCCAAAAACGTTTCATATCCACGCTGTATATGTACTGTAGTAACGGGCACATTCATAATAACATGTAACAGTTGCGTATTTTGGTCTTTTTAAGCATACAGTGGCGCATTAATTTCTCAGACGCATCTCGTTTGCTATTTCCTTCAATTACTGCTAATCATGGCAGACTTAATGAAAGACGACGCCGACTACTTTGGCACGAATGAGGATCCAGAACATTTGTCTTATGGGCTACAAGGTTTAGAAGCTGAGTGATAAGCAAATCCAGCAAGTAGTACTATTGCTAAGTGCTTAACAAGAAATACAAACTATGAACATAATAAAACAAACACATACTGTACAATGTCTGCTCTCACTAGGATGCCTACTTATGGGATGTTTGTATCTTCTCATTTAGATAAGAATGAATCATAATACTCACACAGGTTAAATAAATAAAAAAGTGGGTGCAAACAAGGGCCTTTTGTGTCTTTCTCGCCATCTCCAGGTCTAATAAATTAAGTGTCAAAATTGACCAACTTCTTGGCTTATTGCCACAACCTTCTACTATAAATGTGAGAGGCATGATTTATAATCTAGAATTAACTTTCACCAACTCAGCGGCGATGTAGCAGTTTACCGGCTCAGTATGTCAGTACTGCATTACCCCTCGGTGATCACGGCCTCGCTAAAAGTAATTCCCCAATGTTATAGCTTATAACAATATACTTGGCTAATATTATTGTCAACACATGTAAATAGAGTATTGTTGACGGTTTTTGGATGTTTATTTCGAGGGCTATATGGGCGGAACATTGTACTCCCATTAGCTGCATTGTTAGCCACATCGCACTTGCCGTATATTACAAATTAGAATGCTTTTTTTTTTTAAAGACATACACAGGGATTGCAAATAATAAACAAAATTAAAAAAGTGCAGTTCCCCTTTAAAACACTTCATACACTTATCTCAAAGTATTGAATGGTACTTTAAAATCCATGAAGACCGCACTAAACTACAAAGTGACGAAGGAACATTGTGTATCTAATATACCTCATTAATAATCAACCCATCTCATTTTCAGTTCATGTCGAGGGCCAATGAAAAAAAAAATAGCTGCAGGCGGAAAATGGAACTTTGAAAAGCACTGTACTTAATAGAAGTAACTAGAATGATTTAGGAAGATGCAATAGGGAAGTGGGGGCTTTCCTTAAAATTGTCCTTTATAATTAGTTTCAAATACTTTTCTAAAGGTTAAAAGAAAAACAATATCTTAAGTATTTTGCCACTTGTTCAAATTTACACATTTAACAATAAAAAATTTGGATAAAAATGGATCTTATGTAAGCTACGTTGAAGAAATAAAAACAAAACATCTTTTTAAAAAAACATGTTATTTGATAATTATTAGGAATCTTACAACTCGCGATTTGATTCTCGATTCAACACGAATCTTGTGATATATTATTTGGTATAAAAATGAAACCATCTTTTTTAAATGATAAAACCTTTTCAAAAAGCTGCTTGGCTGCTGAATGCATGACGTATAAGCATAATGAACGCAGATGTCTGAAAAAATGAATTTTTATTGAGAACTATAAGTTTTTTATTGACCCTTAAATTATAAATCGGAATAAATAATAATCGCGATTCAGCTGTGAAATGATTTATTGGAGCACCTCTCGTAATTATTAAAAAAAATAAAAAATTAACATTACATTTGTTGCTTTAGGAGCTGATGTCCCAAAGGCAGATGTTGGCGCTGGAAAGGGAGAAGCTGCAAGCGGAGCTGGAACACTTCAGGAAGTGTTTGACTCTGCCACAGACACACTGGCCCAGAGGTGGGCATTACAAGGGTTACCCCCCCAGGTGACAGCACCCGTCCAGGAAAGCCCCCCCTGTCCCCAGCTGCTTTTCTCAGACTGACAGTAGATCCATCATCCCCGCTTGGGCGCCAAGCAGGCTGGATAAAAAGTGAAGGAAGCCAACATGTGCCAGGGCTGCACACACTCTCACACCTGCTTTTCCTTCAGCCGCCCTCACCGCCACCCAGACACAGACAATCCTGCCAATGACGGAGCAACCCCAATCCCTTGGAGAAGACCCCTCCAAATAAAGTCCATGAGAAGGCGCCACGGCCGGCCGGGCAGTGAAGTCGGCCGTGAGAGCGTTAGAAGTGGACGTGCACTTAAGACTATCTGAAGAACTACCTGGTGGTACTGTGTTACAACAAAGACGTCTTTGAATTTGGGCAGAAATGCACATTTTGAAAAGAATTAAGTAAATGTTTTATTTCAAAATAGAAAATTTGAGAAATTTTAAAAAGGTGCTTCGGCCTTATATTGTATATAATATGAAGACTTAAAAGATTTTTGTATGTTTATTATTTTAATCATTGTTCTTTTAAAAGAGAAAAAAAAAGCCTGCCATTTTTTTTAATATGTCAATGCTTTTTTTGGGCAATTTGTTTGGAAAAGAAAGCCTTGCTTTTAGTGTTTGTACTGCTGCTGGCCAGAACAGCTCATTCTAACAGAAAACAGGATCTCCTTAACTTTTTATTCACAGCAAAGTGTGTCCGTGCCGCTGACTTGACAGTTTGTTTTTTTTTACTTGACTTTTTTTTTTTTTTTGTTTCAAAAACATGAAGTAAAGCCACCAGCTTATGTTCCTGAAGACTCCTCATGTCATATAGCATCAAGTGACAAGCCTCCGCCTTTTCTCCACCACCATGAAGGGCCCAGTGCCAATTGTATTTGAAATGATTTAGCCAAAACAAAACACAGGGCCACAATAGGAATAAGCTAAAAGCCTAAAAACGCCAGTCATGCTACATTCAATTGAACAATCACTTGCCAAATTGTGACAAAATTGACAACTTCCTCGCTGACTTGAACACTTTCCATCAACTTGCGAGAATTTCAATACTTCAATTTGAGAAATGTGCAGACATTATCAGTCGATGAATAAGTGCCTCCTTTCTTTTCAGTCAGTGATCAAACTTGCATGGAGCTCAACTGTTTCTCATTTATGTCAGTTCAGCCAGAACGCTGCAGCCTATTGGTTGGAAGGCCCGGGTAAGCTACAGCAGAAGCCCCGCCCCCCTCTATATCACCACCCGCGCATGGCCACGCAAAAATAGCACCAGTGGAGGATGTCTAGATGCTGTGAATCCTGTTTTCAGAAATGTTCGTTTGAACCCATTGTAATGTAATATATTCTTTGTTGAATGTAGTAATTAGGTATTTATGAATATATGGCTGTGATTTCAGACAAAAAAAGAAAATAAAATATTTCCAAAATGTCTGATTTGATTTGTGTCAGGTAATTATGTTTTTATTATCACAGTCATAAACCATTCTTTTATAACATGAATATTAGGGTGGGATGGGCGATTTGGTCTAAAATATATATCACCTTTATATATAAATAAAATATTTGCCATATGATTGAAGCATTTCAAAACAGGTTACAATGGCTCCTAACTTGGCTGCTGACGTATTCAGTAACATACTGCCTCATTTCTGCTTGTATTATTTTCTCAAAACTATTATTGATTTACTTACTAATTTATTGTTAATACTGTATCTGGTTAGTTGTTGTTGTAGTATGGTTCTGTCTATACTCCTGTTAAAAAGGAACTGCACTTTTTTGGACTTTTGCCTTTCATTCACAATCTTTATGTAAGACAAGAACTAGAGATGGCCGTATCGGCCTGCCGATATTATCGGCCGATAAATGCATTAAAATGTAAAATCGGAAATTATCGGTATCGGTTTCAAAAACTAAAATTAATGACTTATTAAAACGCCGCTGTACGGAGCGGTACAGATCCGGTAAAACGTGGACGTTGCGTCTCCCAGTCAGCAGCCCCTCCCCTCTCCTCTCTCCCACACACAACACAGGAGTTGCAGCACGACTGCAGCATGAGAGGTTTACTGGCAACTCTTGATGACCTCATCAAACCGACGCGAGCGTAGCATAACAATAACAAGAATGTGTTGTTGCCGGTGCTGTAGCCGTGGCTAACAAGCGAGCTCCCTCAGTGACTGACTAATGACACCATGTCTATGGTTTGGGATTATTTTAAAGTGTGTCTGACGGATAAAAAACTGGCAATTTGCAATGACTGCAAAAAGTTGGTTATGCGAGGAGGAACCAAGACGTCTTCCTTTAATACGAGCAATTTGAACTCCCACCTCTTCAAGAATCATAAGGAATGAATACAAGCGGAAGATGGATAAAAAGCAAACACCGAAAAAAAGTAGTACCACACAGTTGTCGCTTAAAGACTCCGCCGAGAAAAAAACAAAAATACAACAAAAACCACCCCAGAACGAAAGCCCACGTTGTGGTCAGGGACAACGCATACAGTATGGCAAAAGCTACGGTGGAGTTTGGTGTGGCTAGTCTGCCCTGCATGGAGCACACTTTGCAGCTTGCAGTGAGCGAAGGTGCCCTGTCTCAACGCAGCATTTCAGAAGCTCTGGCTGACTGGTAGGCCACTTCAAGCACTCACCACTAGCTTGCAGCACATTTGTGTTACTCATACAAATACGTTAGAGCAGGGCAGATTGAGCCCAGTTTATAATTTCCTGTTATACAGTATGCCAAGCAGCCTTGCACTAAAGGAGGACTGTGCTATTGTTTACTTTATTACTCTAGTATACTCTGGACTGAAGCTGTGTGCCTTCATTGTTTTTGTAGCTGTTGTTTTGAGGTATGTTTAAAAAATAAAATAAAAAATAATGCACTTTGTGAAAGTCAAAGTATAGTATTTCCCATAGTTGTAGTGGGTATCAGGATTATCTCAGGGAGAGCATGTCCCAAATTCCAAACTGCTGTTTTGAGGCATGTTAAAAAAAATAATGCACTTTGTGACTTCAATAATAAATATGGCAGTGCCATGTTGGCACTTTTTTTCCATAATTTAAGTTGAAGTTGTTCTCTTATTTTGGAAAACCTTGTTACATTGTTTAATGCATCCAGCGGGGCATCTCAACAAAATTAGGCAAAATAATGTGTTAATTCCACAACTGTATACTGTATATCGGTATCGGTTGATATCGGAATGTGTAATTACGAGTTGGACAATATCGGAATATAGGATATCGGCAAAAAAGCCATTATCGGACATCTCTAACAAGAACACGTTTTTCTTTTTTATGCACTAATTGTAAAATACATAAATTGCGCCCATTAAGCCCGCTAAATAAATAAAAAATGTAAATGCCAAAAATACTCCATTTACATGTCTTGACCTGAACATTAACCAAGTATTAGCGACATCGTTATTATAAGCGCAAACGCACTAAATTTAGCGGCGTCGTGATCACTGAGGCAAGGAAACTAGCTTGTGTTGCCATATTGAGGCAGAATAGAGCGAATCCCATACCTTCATTGTCAGCTGACTTTTGCTAGCGTTTTTTTATGAATTTCAAAAAAAGTGCAGTTCCCCTTTAAAATGTACTGAACATTTGTTTTTCTGTTTGGATACTTTACATTTGTATTGGCATCGATCTCATACCAAGTAGTTACGGGGCAGTATTGATCATACCAATTCTGATACTGATATCAATGTTTCAATTTTGATCACAATTATAATCAGGAAAAAAACGCACAGAATGGCGATGTAACAATACTAATTAAATATTAAAATTATTTCATTATTTCTTTTTGACCAAAATAAAGCCAACAGTGCAAATAACTAAACAAACAAGAACTACTATTGAATCTTAATTAGATCATTTATTTGCGTTTAAAGCCCTAGTGTGTCCAGTTCATCATTTCCTGAGTTTGTAAACCATAAAAACTACAAAATAAACCGATTTTGTGATAACAACATCATAGATTTAATCATTGCAGTATCGATCATAAATTAGTACACTGCAAAAACTGAAATCTAAGTAAGATGAAATATCTCACATAAGGGTGATATTTGCTTATTTTCTGTCTGATAAGATAATTCTTCTCACTAAGCAGATTTTATGTTAGAGTGTTTTACTTGTTTTGGTCCTAAATGAGTTCAGTAAGATATTACAGCTTGTTGCTGAGATGTTACGACCTATATTGAGTAAAACATGCTTGAAACTAGAATATCAACTGATGCAAAGCTGTGTCATTAACACTCACAAGGATACAACTACTTTTTTAAAGTAATAATTTCTTACTTCAAGCATGAAAAAAAAATCATGATGCTGAGCGCATATCATTATGTCAAGATAATGGCACTAGCATTTACTTAATTTAAGAATATTTTTCAACATATTGAGCAAAAAGGTCTCTTTTTTTTCTACCAAGAAAAGTGCACTTGTTATTAGTGAGAAAATACTTATTTTAAGGTATTTATGGGTTCATTGAGGTTAGCTAATTTTACTTATTTTGGAAAGTCTTGACAAGCCGAATTTTCTTGTTCTATTGGCAGATAATTTTGCTTAGTTCAAATAAAATACCCCTCATTTTTGTATTTTTTGTTCCTTGTTTTTGAACACTGACTTTTTGCAGTGTATGATTACTGTTGATATTTGTATCCATCTGCCACCTGTTTACATTCATGAGCATTGGCTTAGGAGTTAGCATGTCTT
Organism: Nerophis lumbriciformis; assembly: GCF_033978685.3. Classification (NCBI taxonomy): domain Eukaryota; kingdom Metazoa; phylum Chordata; class Actinopteri; order Syngnathiformes; family Syngnathidae; genus Nerophis; species Nerophis lumbriciformis. The sequence continues at coordinate 33,331,883 of NC_084553.2, read as the reverse complement.
CTTGCATCCTCCTACGGTGTGGAGTGGAGCATGTTTAGCTATTCCTCTACCTCCAGTGATAATGATACTGTAAGAAAAGTCGTTTATTTGCCACCATGGAGGCGAGAATTAATGACCAACACTGCGGCGGGACGTTAGCGAGGATGTGGTCATTTGCTCGCTAGAACGTGTCATCAACATGCAATATCTTTGGCCAAATGTATATCGTCAATAACTATGGCAGTAGCTAAATTCTTAGGGGTGATGCCTGGGGTTAAAAAAAGAAGTCCAACAGTTCTGTCCCAGCCTGACCTCAACACGAAATGAATCAGCAGGATGTGTCCCTCAGTAGTCCTTACTGGATCCCGGCTGCAGGTTGGAGCGTAGCTTGTACATGCAGTTGAGCGACTCCAGGAGGAACCCTCTGATGGTGTTGATCTCCATCAAGGTCAAGTTGTCCAGCTGTAGAAGAAGACCGCACACTTAGACATGATGTGACACCAGGTGTTATTTAAAGCTCGCGTGGCGATGCTCCGACCTTAGCATGAGCTTCCTGCTGACTGATGAAGCTGTCAGCAGACAGGCGGAGTTTAGCGAGGCGCGTGTCCCAGATGTCTTTGACCAGCGTGCGGATCTCGTCAGCTTTGGGGATGTTGTCGGACGCACTTCATAAACAAAAGGCCATGATTAAAATGGCGTCCACACAGGATGGGTAAAAGGCAGCGAAGAAAATGACTGACTGGTTCAAGAGCAGCTTGGTCAGCTCCATGTAGTATGGACTGGGGACTGGCGTGAAGGTGTCCTCCTTCCTCTCCACCTCGCGCATGTCCTCAAGTTTCTCTGCAGCATCACAACAGAGAAGATCAGAACTCTTACTATGTAGACCAGGGGCGCCAAACTCATTTTTGATGCCGTTTCATTATTATTATTAATTAATATTGTTAATAATCAGTCCCTCCCTCGCAATTTCAATTAATCCCGGTAAATCATGCGCAACTTTATCCAATTTGCGCACACATTTTGGCCAATCAAATTTTCACAGCAGCACTCAAACGCAACCCAACCCTCTTACCCGGTGTTTTTCAACCACTGTGCCGCGGCACACTAGTGTGTCGTGAGAAATTATGCAACTTAACCTAATTGGTCCAAAAATATATTTTGCAAATCAATATTTATAATCTGCCAATAATGTGCCGTTGTCTAGTGTCCGTGCCGTATAGCGCTTGGCAGGGTAACCATGTAGTACTCCAGTAAGTGGCAGCAGGTAGCTAATTGCTTTGTACAAGTCGGGACGCGTCGAGGATGGTTTGTCGTGATCCCAATATGCAGAGCACAGCGGGAGATAGCACGCAGGTAAAAAGGTATGTAATGCTTAAAACAAAAATGAACAAAAGGCAAGTCCCGCTAGGAAAAGGCACTGAGGCATAAGGATGGCTATGCAAAACGTAAGTAAAACTGAACTGGCTACTGTTGCGTTCGGACCAGATGTTCCTCCCAGGGAATTGAAGTTGCTGGTCACTCCCAAGTTCTTTTGATGACACATAAGCTGAGTTCTATTTGACCACCAGACAGAATGGGTATTTTGTGATATATTTTCAAAGCTTTGAAAACAAACGTGAGACAAATCCAGTACAGAAAGCGTTCCCTGTCGCAGCTAAAATGGTCTAATCTCAAATACGGAAACCTTCTCTTCTATAAAGTGTCTCTCGCTCCCACCCTCGTTATCTCTCCCTCCAGCCCGAACACATACCCATTGTCCTCCTCAGCTGGGCACAGGAACAGATAAGAGAAAGGAGTTATGTCTACTCCCTGCATACCACAAAATCAAGGTTGACACATACAGTACTTGCAGACAACCAAAAGAGAACAACAGGAAGAACACTAGGTGTCTTGTAATATGACTATGAAAGTAAAGAAGTAACACTTAAATATGGATATATGTAAATATCTGCCTCCGACACTACAAAGTAAACAAAAACAGAATGCTGGACGACAGCAAAGACTTACGGTGTGTGTCCGTGCATGACATGACAATCAACAATGTCCCCAATAAGAAGGATAGCGTCCGCACAACTGCATTAGTCTTGATTGCCAATACAAAGCAGGTCAGGCAATAGCACTACTCTGATGATTAACTTGTGTGATGACTGTATTATGCTGATAGTATATATTTGTACCATGAATTGTTTTACGTGGACCCCGACTCAAACAAGTTGAAAAACTTATTCGAGTGTTACCATTTAGTGGTCAATTGTACGGAATATGTACTGAACTGTGCAAACTACTAATAAAAGTTTCAATCAATCAATCAATCAATCAAAGCACTCAAGGGAAGGTGTGAAGCTGCTACAGGAAAACACCAACAAAACAGGAAGGTCCACCAAAATAACAGCACAAGACAGGAACTAAAGCACTACACAGGAAAACAACAAACTCAAAAAAAAGACAACCTGGTGGAGTTTCATTTTTTAACGTTTCTGCTGGTGGTGTGCCTCCGTATTTTTCAATGAAAAAAAGTGCCTTGACTCAAAAAAGGTTGAAAAACACTGCATTTGATGTCAGTGTTTTGTTGTTGCTCTAAACGGCTGTAAATGTAATACAGTGTTGCCGTAGTACTTTTTATTTAAACAAATGAAACCTTACATTGAGACAGACATCTCTTGCCCAACACAGCCAGTTGTACTTTGAAATCAGTGACACCTAAAAATATTAAATACCTAGTGTGTGAATGTTGTCTGTCTATCTGTGTTGGCCCTGTGATGAGGCAGCGACTTGTCCAGGGTGAACCCCGCCTTCCGCCCATGTGCAGCTGGGATAGGCTGGGTCTAAATAAGTCCACTATTGCATTCTCTTTCGTCCAGGACATGTCAATCGATCGCAACTGTTTGTTTCGAAGTGTTTGGAGTCATCTTACCAACATCCATCCAGTCAGGAGGAACGACTCTACATTTCTGCCTCTGTTTCAGGTTGAGTGCCAGCCACACAGGCACGTCCATGGGCAGGCCGGGGTTAAAAGGACCCAAATCTCCCTGAAGACGTCAACACAGTCCGGTTGTTAGCGAGAAGACCCTCGACGTAAACACATCCGAAGCTAGCCGGGGAAAGATCGACGTACTTACCCCGATTAAATATAACTTGTCGAGATTGAAATTGGGTATTATCTTCACCATCTCCTTCTCGGCGAGGAACTCGACCTCCGAAGCGTCCATAGCTGTCCGCTTTGGAGAGATAATACTTTGTAAAAGTCTCCGAAAACTTACCCCGTCATTCAAAACTAGCTAGGGTGGATTTTCCCGCGCTACAGAATAAGCCGTCATAACGTTACCACCAGCAAAAAGACATGATTGGTTGCATGTGGATACTACGTGATTGCGTCATTTGTGGTGGGCGGAGTAAAGCGGAATACGTCACTTAGCACCTCCCAGACACTAGTGATGGGATCGGCAGTTCTTTTGACTGTACTGAATCACTAGAATCAGTTTCTTAAATTTATTCTTTCAAAAAATTCGTTCACCGAATCACCCCCCCCCAAAAAAAAAAAGGAGGGAGGGGGCGTGCGTAGTACAGTACAGTGCAAGTGATGGGATCGGCAGTACTTTTGACTGTACTGAATCACTAGAATCAGTTCCTTAAATTTATTCTTTCAAAAAATTCGTTCACCGAATCACCCCCCCCCCCCTAAAAAAGGAGGGGGGGGGGCGTGCGTAGTACAGTACAGTGCAGACATTCGTGGGAGAAGCAGCAAATAGGGTGAACGCGAGTCCCTACACAGCTCTGTGCATGCATTACACCAGTAGTGAGTGACAGTCAGCACAGTTCAGTACGTCAACCTGAATCACTTCTGCAGCAGCAGTTCTGTGCGCAGGTCGGCGAATCACCGAATCACCGAATCACCGAATCACTTCTGCAGCAGCAGTTCTGTGCGCAGGTCGGCGAATCACCGAATCACTTCTGCAGCAGCAGTTCTGTAAATATGCAAACAAAAAGAAAATAAATACCTTCAAAATAAAACAAATAAATTAAGAGCCAGAAATGCCAACATAAAAACTAAATGTTCTGTAGCCTACGTTTAAAATATAACAAAGAAAATATTAACTTAAATGTGCAAACAAAAAGAAAATAAATAGGCTACCTTAAATAAAACAAAACAAATATTAAACCAAGTGCCAGAAAAGCCAACATTAAAACTACAATTTCTGTAGCTTACATTTAAAAATATAAAAATGGAAATATCAACTTAAATATGCAATACAAAAGAAAATAAATAGCTTAAATAATATAAAAATCAAGATAAATAATAGCCTATGTAGATGTACATACATTAGTTATTATTTTTATTTTAAATCTTCTCAAACAGCCTGCCCTACACTTTACCCCCCGCCCCTCCCCCTCGCGTCGCTGCTGCTCAGCCTTGCCCTGCACTGACTTTCTTTCTGTCTCCTCTACTCTCATAACTTGATGTGTTGAGATCATGTGTGTGTGTTTGTTTTCATGTGGCTTGAGTCAACATTAGCCGTTAGCTTGGAGAATGAATGGAGAACGGATGCCAATGGCATGAAACATATCCCCGCGACGGGAGGAGAATCACTCGCGGCCAGGCCCGGCCCTAACCAATCTGGCGCCCTAGGCAAGATTTTAGGTGGCGCCCCCCCCCACATCGGCAGTGAAGTGTATATACTCACAAGAAACCGAATAGCTTTATCTTTGACCTTTTTTTTTTACTTACAACTATACCTAATATATAAAGGGGTGGACAAGTGACTATTACCTGCAGAGCAAACATTAGCTAACCAGAAGGCAATAACAATGTAAACAAAAAACACCTGCTTAAAAGATCTAATACCTGAGGAATGTAAGGTGGGAGTACAGTAATTACCTAACGTTACATTATTATTTTCCATAACAATTTAGCCCCCTCCACAATATTAACCCGACGTTAAAACAGAACTAGCTATTTATTGATTAGCAATTGCCGAATCATGTAACATTAGCTTAATGCTAACAAGCCAGGTTACTATCACATTCTGTAACAGACAAATAATTTCATGTAGGCTAACGTTACCTACCTGCTACCTCTGTCTTTTCTCGTTTCTACTCCTCTTCTTTTCTCTTTTTTTCTTCCTTGGGCACCTGACAGTTTTGGCCGATTTGACATCTTGTGTTGATTTTTTGATGTGTCCAAAAAGAGTCATGATACGGGAAGGGAGGTTGCGCACCGTGCGCGGGAGGGGGGGTGTAATGTTGTAACAAATAATATTTCTATTAAATAGGCTTTACTTTGCATTTTAATTAACGTGGGATTATTTTTTGTATTTAGAAATAATAGTACCAACTTTTTCTCTTCTTTTTTTTTTCTCCAACATTTGTGGCACTGGCGTGGCGCCCCCTGATGGACGGCGCCCTTAGCATTTGCCTATACGGCCTATGCCACGGGCCGGCCCTGCTCGCGGCATTGGGGCAAGCAGAGCAGAGAGCGAGAGCGTTGTCGTTCACTGAGTGATTCATGTCGTTAATCCGCGGTGAACGAATCGTTCGCTCAGTCCCTAAAGATAATACAAGCATGTTTAACACATATAGATTCCTTTCTTTCATGAAGACAAGAATATAAGTTGGTGTATTACCTGATTCTGATGACTTGCATTGATTGGAATCAGACAGTGGTGCTGATAATGTCCGCATTTTCGAATGGAGGAGAAAAAAATTCCTCCTTTCTGTCCAATACCACATGAAAGTGGTTGGTTTTTGGCATCTTATTTGTCCAGCTTCCGTACTCCTTTGTATACACTTTACAAGAAATACATTGTCGGCAAACTCCGTAGCTTGCTAGCTTGTGCACGCCAGCTTTCTGAGACTCTTATTTTGTTAGCGCAACTGTGCAATTGGTCTTTGGAGTTTTGACGAAAAGAAGACGGCGCCAGAGTCTGTTGAAATAAAGTGTTTCTCGCCTTCCAGTCGGTAATTTTAATGAGCTGGCAGCAGCCAGCGTCATCTCAGAAGACCCTCGGGTGCCGTGAATGTCAATCAAGTGACGAAAGTGACGTCATAGTGAAGATTTATGATCACTAATTTTTAGGACTATTTTTTTAATGCCTGGCTGGTGATCGACTGACACACCCTCCGAGATCGACCGGTAGCTCGCGATCGACGTAATGAGCACCCCTGCATTAGTGTTTTTCAACCACTGTGCCGTGAGATATTGTCTGGTGTGCCGTGGGAAATTATGCAACGACACCTAATTGGTCAAAAAACTATTTTTTGCAAATCAATAATTAAAATTTGCAAATATTGTGCCGTTGTCTAGTGTCTGTGCCGTATAGAGCATGGCAAGGTAACCATGTAGTACTCCAGTAGGTGGCAGCAGGTAGCTAATTGCTTTGGAGAAGTCGAGGATGGTTTGTCGTGATCCCAATATGCAGAGCACAGCGGGAGACAGCACGCAGGTAAAAAGGTATGTAATGCTTAAAACAAAAATGAACAAAAGGCAAGTTCGCTAGGAAAAGGCACTGAAGCATAGGGATGGCTATGCAAAATGTAAGTAAAACTGAACTGGCTACAAAGTAAACAAAAACCGAATGCTGGACGACAGCAAAGACTTACGGTGTGTGTCCGTGCATGACATGACAATCAACAACGTCCCCACAAAGAAGGCTAGCGCCCGCGCAACTGAATTAGTCTTGATTGCCAATACAAAGCAGGTCAGGCAATAGAACTCAAGGGAAGATGTGAAACTGCTTCAGGAAAACACCAACAAAACAGGAAAAGCCAGCAAAAAAACAGCGCAAGACAGGAACTAAAGCACTACACACAGGAAAACAACAAACTAAAAAAAAAAGACAACCTGGTAGAGTTTAATTTTTTAACGTTTCTGCTGGTGGTGTGCCTCCGTATTTTTTTAATGAAAAAAATCTGCCTTAACTCAAAAAAGGTTGAAAAACACTGCATTAGATGTCAGTGTTTTTTGTTTGTTTTTTTGCTCTAAACGGCTGTAAATGTAATACAGTGTTGCTGTAGTACTTTTTATTTAACATTTTTGAAAAATATCCCGACAAATTAAACCTTGCATTGAGACAGACACCTCTTGCCGAACACAGCCAGTTGTACTTTGAAATCAGTGACACCTATTCATCCTGTACACTAGTTAGCGCTATGCACCACAAAGAGGAGTTGGCTATTATAGGGGCGGTATAGCTCGGTTGGTAGAGTGGCCGTGCCAGCAACTTGAGGGTTCAAGGTTCGATCCCCGCTTCCGCCATTCCTAGTCACTGCCGTTGTGTCCTTGGGCAAGACACCTTACCCACCTGCTCCCAGTGCCACCCACACTGGTTAAAATGTAACTTAGATATTGGGTTTCACTATGTAAAGCGCTTTGAGTCACTAAAGAAAAAGCGCTATATAAATATAATGCACTATTACGTTGAGTTGAGTTGAGTTGAGTTTGAGTTTATTTCGAACATGCAAGTATACAACATGATACATCACAATCTCCAGTTTCTCTTTTCAACATGTTCGAAAAGGAGTAGGAAGAAGCAAAGCTTATTTAATCCTACCCCTTTTCTTTTACATGACAGTTGCTAAAACTTTTGTTCACTTCCTGTTCTCAATTTATTCACAATATACTCCATAAGTAATCACAATAAAATAAGTAAATAAATAATAATTGGTGAAGTAAGTTACATTTCATATGTTGAGATAAGTAAGATTATTTTGTGAGTGAAAGAATGAAAGAATGGATGAGTTAAATAAATTCAAAATGTTTATCATGGTTCTTCTTCTTTGTACTTTGTAAACACTTTAAGTTTGAAGAGTTTCTTGAAGTGGATCATATTAGTACATTGTTTGATTGCTTTGCTTAATCCATTCCATAATTTAATTCCACATACTGATATACTGAAGGTCTTAAGTGTTGTACGTGCATACAAATGTTTTAAATTACATTTCTCTCTAAGATTATATTTCTCCTCTTTTTTTGAGAAGAATTGTTGTATATTCTTGGGTAGCAGGTTATAGTTTGCTTTGTGTATAATTTTAGCTGTTTGCAAATTCACTATGTCGTCGAATTTCAGAATCTTTGATTCAATAAATAAAGGATTTGTGTGTTCTCTATATCCAACATTATGTATTATTCTAACTGATCTTTTTTGTAACACCGTTAATGAATGAAGTGTACTTTTGTAATTATTTCCCCATATTTCTGCACAATAACTCAGATATGGTAACACTAGTGAGCAGTAGAGAATATGAAGTGATTTTTTGTCTAGAACATGTTTTGCTTTATTCATTATTGACGTGTTTCTTGCTACTTTATGTTGTATATTTTTTACGTGAGATTTCCAGTTCAATTTATCATCAATCATTATACCTAGAAATTTGGTTTCATTTACTCTTTCAATTTCTATTCCGTCTATTTGTATTTGTGTTTGACTTTCTCTTCTACTGTTACCAAATAGCATTATTTTAGTTTTACTGAGATTCAACGATAGTCTATTTTTGTCAAACCATCTTTTTAATTTGTTAATTTCTTCTGTTATTATTTGTAGTATCTTCTGTGTATTCTCTCCTGAACAAAACGCTGTTGTATCATCCGCAAATAATACTAACTTTAAATCTTTTGTAACTTTACAAATGTCATTTATATATAGATTGAATAATTTAGGTCCTAGTATTGATCCCTGAGGTACACCACAGGATATATTTAGCGTTGTAGAGGTGTGTTCGCCTACCTTCACGTATTGTTTCCTGTTCATTAGATAACTTCTTATCCAGTTTAAGACTAACCCTCTGATGCCATATCGTTCTAGTTTTTTGATTAAAATATTGTGATTAATTGTGTCAAATGCTTTAGTTAGATCCATAAAAACTGCTGCCGCACATTTTTTATTATCTATAGCATTGGTAATTTCTTCTGTAATTTCAATTAAAGCCATCGAAGTTGAAACATTAGCTCTGTATCCATATTGATTTTCTTCGAGTATTCTATTTTTATTTATGAAACTCTCTAATCTGTTATTGAACAGTTTTTCAATGATTTTAGAAAATTGTGGAAGTAAGGAAACAGGTCTATAGTTTGTAAATTGATGTTTGTCGCCAGTCTTGTAAATTGGTGCAACTTTAGCTATTTTCATTTTGTTTGGAAATGTACCTGTTTGAAATGATAGGTTACTAATATACATTAATGGTCCTGAGATCTCTTCAATAACCTTTTTTATCGTTTCCATATCAATTTCATTACAATCAGTTGAAGTCTTGGATTTACATTTTTTCACGATTGTAACTATTTCCTCCTGTGTCACATTACTGAGGAACATGGAGTTGGGATTTCGCTCTATGGTATCATTATAGTCCTCAATTGAAACTGGGTCTGGAATCCTTTCTTCCAATTTTGGTCCAATATTTACAAAATAATTATTGAAGCTTTCAACTACTTCCTTTATGTTGTAATTTTTTGTATTTCCGTCTAAGAAGTATTGAGGGTAGTCCCTCTTAGTGCCATTTTTAATAATGCTATTGAGGATGCCCCATGTTGCTCTCATATTAGTTTTGTTCTTGTCCAATAATTCACTGTAATATTCTTTTCTACATAATCGTAGTATGTATGTTAACTTGTTTTTATACTTTTTGTACTTAATTTCTGCCTCTGTAGTTCTTTGTGCTATAAATTTCCTATATAGTGTATTCTTCTTCTTACAAGCATTTTTTAATCCTTTTGTCATCCATGGTTGATTATTCTTTCTCTGCTTATTACTGAGTTTTATCCATGGACAATGTTTGTTATAAAGTATTATGAACTTGTTTAAGAAATGTTCATATGCTTCATCAACCTCATTTTCATTGTACACATTGTCCCAATCTTGCTTTTGTAGCTCAATTTTGAAAGCAATCATCCTCTTCTCTGTGCACAGTCTTCGAAATGTCCTTTTGTCTTCCATATTCTTCTTGTAGTTTCCATCATATATTATAAAAACTGGCAGATGATCACTAACATCGGTTATAAGTAGACCACTTGTAGTGTTATTATCAAAATCATTGGTAAAAATATTATCAATAAGCGTGGCACAGTGTCCTGTAATTCTGCTTGGCTTTGTGATTTTAGGATATAAACTGATGCTGTACATTGTATCAATGAAGTCATCAATAGACTTTTGCTTGTTAGGGTTCAATAAGTCAATATTAAAGTCACCACATAGGAAAATTATTCTTTGCCCATTGTCCATGTAAGTAGCCTTGATCCATTCTTCAAATGTTTCTATACTTGACTTAGGTGATCTATATATACAACTGATGAATATGTTTTTGCTTTTTTCCTGACATATTTCAATTGTTATACATTCTAAAATATTATCTATAGCAAATGACATGTTTTTTACCACTTTGTAGTTCAGGTTCTTCATCACGTACACAGCTACTCCTCCTCCATTTTTGTTGTTTCTGTTAATGTAGTTTAGTTCATATCCATCCAGATCAAAATCTATTCCTTTTTTATCATCAATCCATGTTTCCGTGACAGCAATGACTTTGAAGGGTTCGTTGATGTGTTCCAAAAAGTTCTTAATATTGTTGTAGTTTGCATACAAGCTTCTGCTATTAAAATGAATAATTGACAATTTGTTATCACATTTAATGTTGCTGTTATATTGATCATCTGTATAATAAAAACAATTATTACTGAAGTGGGAGAAAAAATTTGTATCTGGATCTATATCATTTTCCAAATCCTGGTTTTTATGATCTTTGTTGCAGAAATTTTTTAGTTCCATGTTTTCTTGTTCAACAATCTTTGATGTTGTTTCAATAATCTCTATAAGTTGAGATGAAGAAGAGGAATATTAAGAAAAGGAGTCTTGACATTGCTATTAAAACTAGAAGAAAGAAGTTAATCTCCTGGACAAAGTGGACATCCTCTTTATTCTAGAGTAGGTTTCACAGTGGTTCTCTAGTAAGTCTCATTTTAAAATAGAGTCCTCCACTTCTGGTGAGGATGAGTGTGAGCTGCAAAGGAAAGATAGGTGTATGAATCACATATTTTACTTTTCCCAGAGGACCCAATGGAATTTTCTACCTACCTGAAACTCAGGTTTTTGGGAAGGCAAGTGGCCAAGCCAGAAAAAGGGCACCTCTTTAGAAAAATTACCGTACAGTTAATATTATGATAACAAGCGGGACAAGCGGTAGAAAATAGATGGATGGATGAGTAGAAATTTACCCAAAGTGCTTAGGCGCCAGTCCGCCACTGTAGTCAATAAGCTCCTTTTTTTTTCTAACCACTTGTTGTGGGACAGACTGGCTCATAGGCTACATGCACCCTCCGCTATACATACATATATACATATATGCAGTGCCGGCCCAAGCCTCCATGGGGCCCTAAGCAAAATTAGATTTTGGGGCCCTCTATTTCTGCCAATAATATTGATTGATCATTCACACACCTACTATAAACTCATTGCGGCTCTGGCAGTGTTGTTTACATTATCCTATTGTCAGCCTGGCATGTCTTTACAAATGACATGTCATTTATAAAGATATGGGGGTGGCCCAGTTTATAACATAAATAATACCAATGAATGAACGAATGATGTCCAGAGTGCTACATATGGTTCCTAATCTTAAAATGTAGAAAACATTCAGCTACAAGAGTGGCCTGGGGTTGAACAGTCCAAGTGATAAAGCTTTGCATTTACGGTAAAAGTGTCATCTTGTCTCATCAGTCTTGTACATATTAGTCTTTAATTACTAGTTTATATTTTTAGTTAATTGTTCATATTTAATGTTTACTTTGTACAAAGAGAGCGCAGTCTACTGAAGTTAAATTCTCAATAGTTTTCCCCTTTGAAAGACGCAAGGGAAATTCCTTCCATTTCACCATGTTGCTACAATGATCTTCACTGTTTTCATGCTGTTTCAGCAGTGCACCTATGTTGACCCAATCCAGCTGTCCCTCGGCTGCCAGTTTTTAGGACTTTTTGGAAAATAATTTGCAGCAAAAGCAATAGACTGCATCTTTACTTCTTGAATAAGTCAGCCAGCTACGCTTGACTTTTTCTCCATTGACTAGCTGTCTGTAGGTATAATGATAATGAAAACTTCGGCCATCATGCCGTTTGGGGAATGAAAAGTTCTCCTTAATAGACAGTGGTCCTCTGATCACCTGCTCAGTCCTGTCTGAATCTGAGAGGAAAGAAGGCCACTCAGCTGGGTCAACTGGCGGAGCTGATGATGGTCCATGGTGTGAAGGGGACGTTGTGGTGGAAGTTGCTGAGGAAGTGACCAAAGAAAGACAATGACTAAAAAAGAAGGACCTATAAGGTCATTAAATTGCACTGTTGGACATAATTATTAATCTCAGAATGTTCTGCAGTACAATGAGCAATTACAAAGGGTGTTTTGCAGTTAACTTACTAGATAAATCAGCTGTGGTTTCAGACATGGAGGGGACAGTGGGCACAGAGGGTGGAGGTGTGTGAGAGAGCACTGTAGAGGATGGAGATGGACCTAAGATGAAATACATACATACATACATACATATAGGCACACATATTAATGAGATACTTTGACTATATTAATTTCCCTTCAAGTGTAATGTTTATACTAAGAAATTAAATGTATACCGTGACAGTCTTTTCCTCACCTGATTCATCACTCACAGTTGAGCCTGAGGATGTGGACTGGCTCTGGGCTGATTCTGTGCCTCCAAAGTATTTTAACAATGCTCCTGGGGAAGTTTCACATAACTTATGAGTTGATGTAAAAAATAATGTTTATTTTACTCAAATAAATTACCGTGCTCTGCTGCAAACAATTTGTGCAAACAACATATACATGATAAATGATAAATGGGTTGTACTTGTATAGCGCTTTTCTACCTTCAAGGTACTCAAAGCGCTTTGACACTACTTCCACATTTACCCATTCACACACACATTCACACACTGATGGAGGGAGCTGCCATGCAAGGCGCTAACCAGCACCCATCAGGAGCAAGGGTGAAGTGTCTTGCTCAGGACACAACGGACATGACGAGGTTGGTACTAGGTGGGGATTGAACCAGGGACCCTCGGGTTGCGCACGGCCACTAGTAACCTGATGCTAAAAACATATTGCTAGCACCTGATGCTAAACACATATTGCTAGCTAGCTAACGTCACCTAGCTAAAGCTAATTACAGCTACAAATCTCTTTGATAAACTTTTTATTACCAAGTCATGCAAACATACCTTTATCATGGCATTTTTTCTCCTCTTCCACTTTCTTCTTCTTCCTTTTTTCTGCACCTGAAGGATATGTCCTTTTTTGTGACATTGTTTTGCCTCTATCTGCGCTTTTGATGCCCAGTGCGCACTGGCATTGCACGGCGGGCGGCAAACGCCACAGGTGCAGCAGAGGCAGTTTTACATTTAAAGAGAGGCAGGAAGAATCACTAGGCCTAGATCAGCAGCAGCACTCTGTTGACCTAAAATTGTGTTTTTGTACAATAATATATCTTTGATCATTTAGAAATCATCAGTCAGACTCGTACATGCAAAAAATAAAAAATAAGAAATTTTTGTTAATTGCTTTTGGGGGCCCCCTGGTGGCCGCGGGGCCCTAAGCAAGCGCTTAGTACGCTTATGCCTTGGGCCGGCTCTGCATATATGATATATATATATATATTAAGGGTGTGGGAAAAAATCGATTCGAATTCGAATCGCGATTCTCACGTTGTGCGATTCAGAATCGATTCTCATTTTTAAAAAATCTATATATTGGTTTTTTTTGTAATTAATCAATCCAACAAAACAATACACAGCAATACCATAACAATGCTGTTAAGGTGTTTGAGCTTATTGGAGTTCTTTGGGCGTGCACAAGAATGACACTTTCATCGAGTCTGATGATCAACGTCCTCTCACACGAGGAGACTTTATTCTTCTTCGCTTGAACATAACACACAAGCACCAGAGCGCCCCAAGTGGGGAACATGCGCTATAACAGCCAACCTTTACAATAAAGCCACACACAGAGTAAGAGCGCAGATCAATCTTAACACCCCCACTCGCTATTAGCTCACTGTGTTAAACCAATTTGTAAACATTATTTCAAGAACATCTTTCATGAAATGAATGAACTGCCTTCACACAAAGTTGCACAATAGCCTGATGTGCTACGTCTGTCTGTTTCATTTGATGCCCAACTTGCATCACAGTAAACTGTCAGACCGAGTCTTTCAGTTACATTCTTCTTGAAGTTAAGTCCTTGTTCTGATGTACCTTTTAGGTATCTGAATACATGTTTCACTGTATTCCAATGTTCCATAGTAGGTTCATTAAAGTGTTGGGATAGTTTACTCACAACAAAGCGTATGTCAGGTCGAGTGCATGTTGATAAGTAAATTAAACTTCCCACTGCTTCTCTGTACTGTCTTGGTTGTTTCAACTTTTCAGCATTTTCTGCGTAATCAAGTTTTGGTTCACAAGGAGTTTCTCTTGGTTTACAATTTTCCATATCAAACCTTTGTAAAACCTTTTTCACATATCTCTCTTGTGACATTTTGACTAGTCCATTTGTTTGTGCAAAGTCTATTCCTAAGAAATGTTTTAGGATTCCCAAATCCTTCATTTTGAATCTCTGAGTTAACATTCTTTTTACATCCTGCATTGATTTTTCACTTGAAGCAGCTAAAATAAGGTCATCTACCCAAATAATAAGTATTACCTTTTGACCATATTTTTCTCTTGTGTACACACAATGATCTGCTTCATTTTGCACAAAGTCATTTTCACATAAATGGGTGTGTAACACTGTATTCCAGTTTCTGCCCGACTGTTTGAGTCCATACAATGATTTGTTCAGTTTACATACCAGTTTTTCACCAGTGTTAGAGTTTTTCTCGTATCCTTGTGGTTGTTCTAAATAGATTTCACAGTCTATGGGCGCGTGCAGATACGCGGTCTTCACGTCCATCTGATGTAAGATTAGGTCCTCCTGTTCCGCCTTCTGCATGAGAATTCTTACACTTAACATGTCAGCTGTCGGTGAAAACGTCTCTTCGTAATCAGTTCCTACTTTCTGGTCGTATCCTTTGGCAACAAATCTCGCCTTATATTTATTAGATCCATCTGTGTCTGTTTTGAGTGCATAAACCCACTTTGCTTTTAAAGCTCGCTTACCTGGTGGTAAGTCAGTCAACTGGAATGTGTCATTTTCCACTAGTGAGTTCATCTCCTCATCCATGGCGTTTTTCCAGTGCATTGACTTGGATGATAACACGGCTTCCTGATAAGTTTCTGGAATGTCACAAACTGCTCGATAACAGAAATCAACGCATGTTTGTAATCTGTCCAATGAATCATCAGTCTCAAAATCTTGTAAATAAGCTGGCTTTTGTTTTATCCTGAATGGATTCTTTCTGATTTCTGTTTCGGCATTTGCCGCTGACTGTTCCACATCTTCCTGCTCATTTAAATCCTCAGTTCTGTTTTCAGGTTGAACTCTGTCCTCATCCTTCTGGTCACTGTCACAGACTGCATTGTCTCTGTTTCCAATGTCATGTCCTGCGTATGGCTCCAAAGTTTGTGTCTCTCTCTCTACACTTGTTTTGGTTGCGAATCTCACCAATCTGATCTTTTGGACCTTTTCTATTTCTGGATAATATACAAGGAAGGCTGGGCTGTTTTTATCATATCCTATGAAAATGCCCTGCTCACTTTTGGAGTCTAGTTTTCCTTTTTCTTGTTTGTAACTAAAACATGTAGACCCAAACTTTTGCATTTGTGACACATTTGGTACTTTTCCTGTAAGTAACTCATATGCTGTTTTCTTTGTCCGTCTATTGTAACACCTGTTTCTAACATGAGCTGCTGTTTGAATGGCATAGTTCCACAAATAGTTTGGTAGTTTGCTTTCTATTAGTAAGCATCTAGCCATGTCAAACAGTGTTCGCCATTCTCTCTCTGCTGTGCCATTTTGGTGTGGCGAATAAGG